>NW_020171819.1:1637739-1814077 GCF_003031525.2 Neophocaena asiaeorientalis asiaeorientalis | reverse complement strand
CATGGCTCACGGGCCCAGCCGCTCCACGACATGTGGGATCCTCCCGCACTGGGGCACGAACCCGTGTCCCCTGCATTGGCAGGCGGACTCTCAACCACCGCGCCACCAGGTAAGCCCTTTAAGCTTTTCTTTTTAACAATTTATTGGAGTATAATTGTTTTACAATATGTGTTAGTTGCTGCTGCATGACAAAGTGAATCAGCTATATGTATACATATATCCCCATATCCCCTCCCTCATACGTCTCCCTCCCGCCCCTCTAGGTAGTCACAAAGCACCGAGCTGATCTCTGCGTGTGATGCAGCTGCTTCCCATTAGCTATCTATTTTACATTTAGTAGTGTATATATGTCAATGCTACTCTCTCACTTTGTCCCAGCTTACCCTTCACCCTCCCTGTGTCCTCAAGTCCATTTCCTATGTCTGCGTCTTTATTCCTGTCCTGCCCCTAAGTTCTTGAGCACCACTTTTTTTTTTTCGATTCCATATATATGTGTTAGCATACGGTATTTGTTTTTCTCTTTCTGACACTTCACTCAGTATGATAGATTCTAGGTCCATCCATCTCACTACAAAGAACTCAATTTCGTTTCTTTTGATGGCTGAGTAATATTCCATTGTATATATGTGCCACATTTTCTTTATCCATTCATCTGTTGATGGACACGTAGTTTGCTTCCATGTCCTTGCTATTGTAAGTAGAGCTGCAATGAACATTTTGGTACATGACTCTTCTTGAATTATGGTTTTCTCAGGGTATATGCCCAGTAGTGGGATTGCTGGGTCATATGGTAGTTCTACTTTTAGTTTTTTAAGGACCCTCCATACTGTTCTCCATAGTGGCTGTATCAATTTACATTCCCACCAACAGTGCAAGAGGGTTCCCTTTTCTCCACACCCTCTCCAGCATTTTTTGTTTCTAGATTTTTTGATGATAGCCATTCTGACTGGTGAGAGATGATAACTCATTGTAGTTTTGGTTTGCAATTCTCTAATGATTAATGATGTTGAACATTCTTTCATGTGTTTGTTGACAATCTATATATCTTCTTTGGAGAAATGTCTATTTAGGTCTTCTGCCCATTTTTGGACTGGGTTGTTTGTTTTTTTGATATTGAGCTGAATGACCTGCTTGTATATTTTGGAGATGAATCCTTTGTCAGTTACTTTCTTTGCAAATATTTTCTCCCATTCTGAGGATTGTCTTTTCGTCCTTTTTATGGTTTCCTTTGCTGTGCAAAAGCTTTTAAGTTTCATTAGGTCCTATTTGTGTATTTTTGTTTTTATTTCCATTTCTCTAGGAGGTGGGTCAAAAAGGATCTTCCTGTGATTTATGTCATAGAGTGTTCTGCCTATGTTTTCCTCTAAGAGTTTGATGGTGTCTGGCCTTACATTTAGGTCTTTAATCCATTTTGAGTTTATTTTTGTGTATGGTGTTAGGGAGTGTTCTAAATTCATTCTTTTACATGTACCTGTCCAGTTTTCCCAGCACCCCTTTTTGAAGAGGTCTTTTCTCCACTGTGTCTTCCTGCCTCTTTATCAAAGATATGGTGACCAAGGCTTCCCTGGTGGCGCAGTGGTTGAGAGTCCGCCTGCCGATGCAGGGGACACGGGTTCGTGCCCCGGTCCAGGAAGATCCCACATGCTGCGGAGCAGCTGGGCCCGTGAGCCACGGCCGCTGAGCCTGCGCATCCGGAGCCTGTGCTCCACAATGGGAGAGGCCACAACAGTGAGAGGCCCGCGTACCAAAAAAAAAAAAAAAAGATATGGTGACCATATGTGTGTGTGTTTATCTCTGGGTTTTTCTGCTGTTCCATTGATCTGTATTTCTGTTTTTGTGCCAGAAGCATACTGTCTTGATTACTGTAGCTTTGTAGTATAGTCTGAAGTCAGGGAGCCTGATTCCTCCAGCTGTTTTTCTTTCTCAAGATTGCTTTGGCTATTCGGGGGCTTTTGTGTTTCAATACAAATTGTGCAATTTTTTGTTCTAGTTCTGTGAAAAATGCCATTGGTAGTGTGATAGGGTTTGCACTGAATCTGTAGATTGCTTTGGATAGTATAGTCGTTTTCACAAAGTTGATTCTTCTAATTCATGAACATGGTATATCTCGCCATCTGTATCGTCTTTAATTTCTTTCATCAGTGTCTTATTGTTTTCTGCATACAGGTCTTTTGTCTCCTTATGTAGGTTTATTCCTAGGTATTTTATTCTTTTTTGTGGCACTGGTTAGTGGGAGTGTTTCTTTAACTTCTCTTTCAGATTTTTCATTAGTGTATAGGTTTTTATCATAAATGGGTGTTAACGTTTTTCAAAAGCTTTTTCTGCATCTGTTGAGATGATCATATGGTTTTTATCCTTCAGTTTATTAATATGGTGTATCACCTTGATTGATTTGCATATATTGAAGAATCCTTACAGTCCTGGAATAAACCCCACTTGATCATGGTGTATGATCCTTTTAATGTGCTGTTGGATTCTGTTTGCTAGTATTTTGTTGAGGGTTTTTGCATCTATGTTCATCAGTGATATTGGCCTGTAGTTTTCTTTCTTTGTGACGTCTTTGCCTGGCTTTGGTATCAGGGTGATGGTGGCCTCGTAGAATGAGTTTGGGAATGTTCCTCCCTCTGCTATATTTTGGAAGAGTTTGAGAGGGATAGGTGTTAGCTCTTCTCTGAACGTTTGATGGAATTCGCCTATGAAGCCATCTGGTCCTGGGCTTTTGTTTGTTGGAAGATTTTTAATCACAGTTTCAATTTCAGTGCTTGTGATTGGTCTCTGTATATTTTCTATTTCTTCCTAGTTCAGTCTTGGAAAGTTGTGCTTTTCTAAGAATTTGTCCATTTTTTCCTGCTTGGCCATTATATTGGCATATAGTTGCCTGTAGTAACCTCTCATGATCCTTTGTATTTCTGCAGTGTCAGTTGTTACTTCTCCTTTTTCATTTCTAATTCTGTTGTTTTGAGTTTCTCCCTTTTTTTTCTTGATGAGTCTGGCTAATGGTTTATCAATTTTTTTTATCTTCTCAAAGAACCACCTTTTAGTTTTATTGATCTCTGCTATTGTTTAACCCTTCATTTGTGTTTCATTTATTTCTGATCTGATCTTTATGATTTCTTTCCTTTTGCTAACTTTGGGGTTTTTTTGTTCTTCTTTCTTTAATTGCGTTAGGTGTAAGTTTAGGTTTTTTATTTGAGATTTTTCTTGTTTCTTGAGGTAGGATTGTATTGCTATAAACTTCCATCTGAGAACAGCCTTTGCACATCCCATAGGTTTTGGGTTGTCATGTTTTCATTGTCATTTGTTTCTAGGTATTTTTTGAGTTCCTCTTTGATTTCTTCAGTGATCTCTTGGTTACTTAATAGTATATTGTTTAGCCTCCGTGTGTTTGTATTTTTTTACAGTTTTTTCCTGTATCTGGTATCTAGTCTCATAGCGTTGTGGTCAGAAAAGATACCTGATACAATTTCAGTTTTCTTAAATTTGCCAAGGCTTGATTTGTGACCCTATACATGAACTACCCTGGAGGATGTTCCATGAGCACTTGAGAAGAAAGTGTATTCTGTTGTTTTTGGGTGGACTGTCCTATAAATGTCAATTAAGTCCATCTTGTTTAATGTGTCATTTAAAGCTTGTGTTTTCTTATTTATTTTCATTGTGAATGATCTGTCCATTGGTGAAAGTGGGGTGTTAAAGCCCCTTACTATTATTGTGTTACTGTTGATTTCCCCTTTTATGGTTTGTTAGCATTTGTCTTATGTATTGAGGTGCTCCTATGTTGGGTGCATAAATATTTACAATTGTTATATCTTTTTGGGATAATCCCTTGATCATTATGTCATGTCCTTTTTTGTCTCTTGTACTAGTCTTTATTTTAAAGTGTAGTTTTCTGATATGTCAATTGCTACTCCAACTTTCTTTTGATTTCCATTTGCATGGAATATCTTTTTCTATCCCCTCACTTTCAGTCTGTATGTGTCCCTAGGTCTGAAGTGGGTCCCTTGTAGACAGCATATATATGGGTATGGTTTTTGTATCCATTCAGCTAGTCTATGCCTTTTGGTTGGAGCATTTAATCCATTTACATTTAAGGTAATTATCAATATGTGTATTCTATTACCGTTTTCTTAATTGTTTTGGGTTTGTTATTGTAGGTCTTTTCCTTCTTTTGTGTTTCCTGCCTAGAGAAGTTCCTTTAGCGTTTTTTGTAGAGCTGGCTTGGTGGTGCTGAATTCTCTTAACTTTTGCTTGTTTGTAAAGGTTTTAATTTCTCTGTCACATCTGAATGAGATCCTTGCTGGGTAAAGTAATCTTGGTTGTAGGTTTTTCCCTTTTATCACTTTAAATATGTCCTGCTACTCCCTTCTGGCTTGCAGAGTTTCTGCTAAAAGATCAGCTCTTAACCTTATGGGGGATTCACTTAAGGAATTCCCTTGTATTTTATTTGTTGCTTTTCCCTTTTAATATGTTTTCTTTGTAGTTAAGTTTTGATAGTTTGATTAATATGTGTCTTGGCATGTTTCTCCTTGGATTTATCCAGTATGGGACTCTGCATTTCCTGGACTTGATTGACTGTTTCTTTTCCCATGTTAGGGAAGTTTTCAACTATAATCTCTTCAAATATTTTCTCAGTCCCTTTCTTTTTCTCTTCTTCTTCTGGGACCCCTATAATTTGAATGTTAGTGTGTTTAATGTTGTCCCAGATGTCTCTGAGACTGTCCTTTATTCTTTTCATTATTGTTTCTTTATTCCACTCTGCGGTAGTTATTTCCACTATTTTATCTTTCAGGTCACTTATCTGTTCTTCTGCCTCAGTATTCTGCTATTGATTCCTTCTAGAGAATTTTAAATTTCATTTATTGTGTTGTTCATCATTGTTTGTTTGCTCTTTAGTTCTTCTACGTCCTTGTTAAACATTTCTTGTATTTTTTTCATTCTATTTCCAAGATTTTGGATCATCTTTACTATCATTACTCTGAATTTTTGTTCAGGTAGACTGCCCATTTCCTTTTCATTTGTTTGGTCTGGTGGTTTTTTTCCTTGCTCCTTCATCTGAGGCATATTTCTCTGTCTTCTCATTTTGTTTAACTTACTGTGTTTGGGGGTCTCCATTTTGCAGACTGCAGGTTCGTAGGTCCTGTTGTTTTTGGTGTGTGCTCCCAGTGGATGAGGTTGGTTCATTGGCTTGTTTAGGCTTCCTCATGGAGTGGACTGGTGCCTTTGTTCTGGTGGGTGACGCTGGCTCTTGTCTTTCTGGTGGGCATGGCCACGTCTGGTGATGTATTTTGGGGTGTCTGTGAACTTAGTATGTTTTTAGGCAGCCTCTCTGCTAATGGGTGGGGTTGTGTTCGTGTCTTGCTAGTTGTGTGGCATGGGGTGTCCAGCACTGGAGCTTGCTTGTTGTTGAGTGCAACTGGGTCTTAGCATTGAGACGGAGATCTCTGGGAGAGCCCTCGCCAATTGATATTACATGGGGCTGTGAGGTCTCTGGTGGTCCAGTGTCCTGAACTCAGCTCTGCCACTTCAGAGATCAGACCTGATACCTGGCCGGAGCACCAAGACCCTGTCAGCCACATGGCGCAGAAGAAAAGAGAGAAAGAAAGAAAGAAAAAAGAAATTAAAGAAAATAATAAATAAAAAAATTATTAAAAATATAATAATAATAAAAAGAAGAGAGCAACCAAACCAATAAACAAATCCACCAGTGATAACAAGCGCTAAAAACTAAACTAAGATAAAAATAAAAATTAGAAACAAATCAGTCTCAGACAGCAAACCCCAAGTCTACCTTTGCTCCCAAAATCTACTGCCTCGATTTTGGGGTGATTCGTTGTCTATTCAGGTATTCCACAGATGCAGGGTACATTAAGTAGATTGTGCGGATTTAATCTGCTGCTCCTGCAGCTGCAGGGGGCAATTTCCCTTTCTCTTCTTTGTTCGCACAGCTCCTGGGATTCAGCTTTGGTTCTGGCCCTACCTTTGTGTGTAGGTGCCCTCAGGCATCTGTTCCCACCAGATAGGATGGGGTTAAAGCACCTGCTGGCTAGGGGTCTCTTGCTTATTCACGCTCGGGTGAGGGAGGGGTATGGTAGTTATAATTGGAATGCGGGGTGAGCCTGCAGTGGGTGAGCCGGCAGTGGCAGAGGCCATTGTGACGTTGCAACAGCCTGAGGCGCACCCTGTGTTCTCCCGGGGAACTTTCCCTGGCTCATGGGGCCCTGGCAGTGGTGGGCTGCACAGGCTCTGGGGGCATGGGGGTGTGGATAGTGACCTGTGCTTGCACACAGGCTTCTTGGTGGCTGCAGTAGTAGCCTTAGCGTTCCATGCTAGTCTCTCAAGTCCGAGCCCCCATCTCTGGAGCTCCTTTAGGCGGTGGGCAGACAGGGAACGAATCCCCTCTCTTTGGGCACCCGAAAACAATGGTCTCTTGCCTCTTAGGCAGTTCCAGACTTTTCCCCAGACTCCCTCCTGGCTATCTGTGACGCACTAGCCCCCTTCAGGCTGTGTTCACGCAGCCAACCCTAGTCCTTTCCCTGGGATCTGACCTCCGAAGCCCGAGCCTCAGCTCCCGGCCCCCACTCGCCCTGGCGGCTGAGCAGAAAGGCTCTCAGGCTGGTGAGCGCTGGTCGGCACCAATCCTCTGTGTGGGAATCTCTCAGCTTTGCCCTCTGCACCCCTGTTGCTGTGCTCTCCTCTGTGGCTCCGCAGCTTCCTCCTTGCCCAACCCCTGCCTCCACCAGTGAAGGGGCTTCCTAGTGTGTGGAAACTTTTTCTCCTTCACAACTCCTTCCCAGAGATGCAGGTCCTGTCCCTATTCTTTTGTCTGTTTTTTCTTTTTTCTTTTGCTCTACCCAGGTACATGGGGGGTTTCTTGCCTTTTGGGAAGTCTGAGGTTTTCTGCCAGCGTTCAGTAGGTGTTCTGTAGGAGTTGTTCCACATGTAGATGTATTTTTGATGTATTTGTGGGGAGGAAGGTGATTTCCATCTCTTATTCCTCCGCCATCCTGAAGGTCCCTACTCTTTTAATAAATACATTTTAAATCTTTAACTTTCTATTGCATATGTATGCTCCCAGTAGTTTAAGGAAGTACATATTCTGTGACAAGTTATCATAGCACCTATCTACCTCTTTTACTCTTCCTCTTGGTCAAATTATTCCTTAAATAAGTTCACACTACCTCAGTCAATATCACTGATTATTCCCAATGCAATATATGAGAATTTCAATGGATATTACGAGTAAGTTATTAATCATTCTATAATACTTTCTCTTTGGCTTGAGTTTGGATCAAATTTCATGGTAATCATTAAAGGTAAAATTAATTAAACATGTAGTGTAAAAGCAGGAAAAGTTTTAATGGCAGTGGTTCCATCTTTTATTTTCTTCCAATAATACTAATGTAACCCATGGTTTTACATTATGCAAATATCTCCATATGTTCAATTTGTGACTGTATAGAAGAAGATAAATAACCTAAACTCTCCTTAAATTGCCTATAGTACTGTTCCTCATTCTTTATCTCATCTGATGCTCCATATGTCAATAATATTAGTGAAATTAGATATATATTTACTTTTTTATTTCACATCCTCAAGGATTTACACAAATTGTTAGTGCTTGCTTTGGATTTTTTTTAAACTACAGATATTTGTCTTACCTTGTTAAAGCAGAAAGTGGAGCATTTCCCTAACAGGAAATTGGTATTAGATTTTATCTGTAAAATACCATACTAAATGGATAACACAGGATTATCTTTATTTATGTTAGCCATAAAATCTTTATTGGAGCCTGTTACTTTAGGGCTTCAATCTATTTTTTAATGAATACAGAAACCGCCATATATAAAATGTTTAAATTTCTTATATTTGAAAGGATTGACCACCTCTGGTTTAATGACCTCTAGGGACAGGTGGGAATAGGAACACCTGGTAAACCGAATCTGACAGTGATATTTTATATTGTGTGAACTCCAGTAAGCCTCTGGAGTCACAAAATGGATCAGTCTTTGCCTTATACAGACAGAGATAATTTCACAGAGCATACACCATGGTTTTCAAGTTCCCTCCCACCAAATCTATTGCCTTCCTATCACATATCCATTTAATAATAAGTTGATCATCCCCAAGGGTCCAGCTAAGCTGCAGAACACTGAGTGACTAAATATAATCTTATTCATTGCTAGGTACCTAATATCTGAAAATTTGATATTATAAACTGACCTTGACCTGAATCCTTGCCTCCCCAAGCTATGCAACAAATATCCTAAGCAGTCTTCAGCATTGGTAATCTATAGACTTGTTGATAGGGGCTCTAATAAGCCATAAGTATCTGGCTCTCCTGATCTTAATATAGTCATTCTTTCTGAATTAGCTGGGAGACAAAGAAACAAAGGCATTATGTGGATATCTGGACAAGCAAAACAGGTTTTTAATCACAGTTTCAATTTCAGTGCTTGTGATTAGTCTGTTTATGTTTTCTGTTTCTTCCTGGTTCAGTCTTGGCAGGTTGTGCATTTCTAAGAATTTGTCCATTTCTTCCAGGTTTTCTATTTTATTGGCATAGAGTTGCTTGTAGTAATCTTTCATGATCCTTTGTATTTCTGCAGTGTCAGTTGTTACTTCTTCTTTTTCATTTCTAATTCTATTGATTTGAGGCTTCTCCCATTTTTTCTGGATGAGTCTGGCTAATGGTTTATCAATTTTTTTTATCTTCTCAAAGAACCAGCTTTTAGTTTTACTGATCTTTTCTCTCATTTCCTTCATTTCTTTTTCATTTATTTCTGATCTGATCTTTATGATTTCTTTCCTTCTGCTAACTTTGGGGTTTTTCTGTTCTTGTTTCTCTAACTGCTTTAGGTGCAGGGTTAGGTTATTTATTTGAGATCTTGTCTCTAGGTCAGAAGTGGGTCTCTTGTAGACAGCATATATATGCATCTCATTTATGTATCCATTCAGCCAGTCTGTGTCTTTTGGTGGGAGCATTTAATTCATTTACATTTAAGGTAATTATCGATATGTATGTTCCTATTCCCATTTTCCTAATTGTTTTGCGTTTGTTCTTGTAGGTCTTTTCCTTCTCTTGTGTTTCTGCCTGGAGAAGTTCCTTTAGCATTTGTTGTAAAGCTGGTTTGGTGGTGCTGAACTCTCTCAGCTTTTGCTTGTCTGTAAAGGTTTTAATTTCTCCATCAAATCTGAATGAGATCCTTGCTGGGTAGAGTAATCTTGGCTGTAGGTTTTTCTCCTTCATCACTTTAAATATGTCCTGCCACTCCCTTCTGGCTTGCAGAGTTTCTGCTGAAAGATCAGCTGTGAACCTTATGGGGATTCCCTTGTGTGTTATTTGTTGTTTTTCCCTCACTGCTTTTAATATGTTTTCTTTGTATTTAATTTTTGATAGTTTGATTAATATGTGTCTTGGCATGTGTCTCCTTGGATTTATCCTTTATGGGACTCTCTGTGCTTCCTGGACTTGATTAACTATTTCCTTTCCCATATTAGGGAAGTTTTCAACTATAATCTCTTCAAATATCTTCTCAGTCCCTTTCTTTTTCTCTTCTTCTTCTGGGACCCCTATAATTCGAATGTTGGTGCATTTAATGTTGTCCCAGAGGTGTCTGAGACTGTCCTCAGTTCTTTTCATTCTTTTTTCTTCATTCTGCTCTGCAGTAGTTATTTCCACTATTTTATATTCCAGGTCACTTAACCGTTCTTCTGCCTCAGTTATTCTGCTATTGATCCCTTCTAGAGTACTTTGAATTTTATTTATTGTGTTGTTTATTGTTGCTTGTTTCCTCTTTAGTTCTTCTAGGTCCTTGTTAAATGTTTCTTTCATATTCTCTGTTCTATTTCCAAGATTTTGGATCATCTTTACTATCATTATTCTGAATTCTCTTGCAGGTAGACTGCCTATTTTCTCTTCATTTGTTAGGTCTGGTGAATTTTTACCTTGCTTCTTCATCTGCTGTGTGTTTCTCTGTCTTCTCATTTTGCTTATCTTACTGTGTCTGGGGTCTCCTTTTTGCAGGCTGCAGGTTTGTAGTTCCCATTGTTTTTGGTGTCTGCCCCCAGTGGCTAATATTGTTTCAGTGGGTGTGTAGGCTTCCTTGTGGAAGGGACTAAACTATGATTTAGTTTCCTCCTTCATGGCTCCTTCCCACTGATGCAGGTCCCGTGCCTATTATTTTGTCTCTGTTTTTTCTTTTGCCCTACCCAGGTATGTGGGGAGTTTCTTGCCTTTGCGGAGGTCTGAGGTCTTCTGCCAGCGTTCAGTGGGTGTTCTATAGGAGCAGATCCACATGTAGATGTATTTCTGATGTATCTGTGGGGAGGAAGGTGATCTCTGCGTCTTACTCTTCCACCATCTTCTCCTTAAAATCTCTGTGTTATTTTACACTTTTCTCTCCATTAATTTGCATCTTGTAATTTTAAACAAAACATACAGATACTATAAAAATGTATGCCTAGTTTAAATGCAACTTGATTTAGAAGAATGTGTCAATTTTTTTCTAATAATATTTCCTTATATAATCAATGGAATAATATGTAATTATCAGAATTTTAAATATGTTTGGCTTTATCTTCCTCATCTAAGGATTCCTTGTAGTTGTTTTATATTCATATTACTTAATGAAATGTGTGAAATTAGGAAAAGTGTGTTAGAAGTAACAGAACTTGGCCAAAGGGAAGTTTATATAAATATTACCTATGATCCCCAAATCAAGAAATTAATGTTTTTTTTTTTTTTTTTTTTTTTTTTGTGGTACACGGACCTCTCACTGTTGTAGTCTCTCCCGTTGCGGAGCACAGGCTCCGGACGCGCAGGCTCAGTGGCCATGGCTCACTGGCGCAGCCGCTCTGCGGCATGTGGGATCTTCCCAGACCAGGGCACGAACCCTTGTCCCCTGCATTGGCATGCGGACTCTCAACCACTGCACCACCAGGGAAGCCCAAAATTAATGATTCTTTACCCAGTACCTCAGTGTGAGAGGAATAACTTTGGAAAAGTAAACATTTTATTGTCCCTTGCACTTTCTCTTGGCAGATGGTTATAATATTTACATGTGGAACCCAAATAATTTGTCTTTAAACAATGACACAGGACGAATATAAAAGGGAATCTACTTTTGCACATTTTTGGTCTCTGCTATGCCTTTAATGAAATATGTTGCAGTGGAGAAGTCAAATGAGTAAGAGAAAAGTAAAGTATATTTATCGCAGCAAGTCAAGATCTAATTGCCCTTAGGAGGTCCTTATTGTTTCATGGAATCAGAAAATTTACTCTGGTAAAACAAAACAAAACGTGTTAAACTGAACAAATAGTTCAGTAATGTTTGTTGTTAACTCTTAAGATGAGGAGCTGGTTTTCCACAAAAGCAAGTAGGTTTATCAGAGTCCTAAAAAGGAAGGGCATGTACTGGGATGCAAGTCCCTCCCTGCCAGTAGTATAGGGGAGAGAGACTTTCTACAAGTTACTTTACCTTTTGAAACTTCAGTTTCTTACTGTTCAGTGGGAAATAAAGCAAATCTTTCACCCCAACAGAGTTTTTATAAGGATCAAAGAAAACACATATGAAAGTGCCTGCAAATTATAGACTTAAAAGATAGCCAATATATTAATATATTGATATCAATTCCATGTAAAATATTTTATTATTCATATTTGTGTAATGATTTCAATTTATATCCTTTTTTAAGTGCACTCTCACGTACCTGATCATAACAATGTGCGATAGGCTTTATTATTCACATTTCATAGATGAAGAAACAAACTAAAGGGATTGCTGGTTCAAAATAATACACGATGGAGATAGACCCAGCATTAAAATTAATATTGTCATTTACTGTTCATGTCTCTCAATAGTATAATCATGTTCTATAAAAAGTTTTATTATAACCTTGCTTAGAATGGTTATGAAAAAAAGTCAATTAAATTATATACACACATAACTAGAAAAATAATATTTACTGAGCTATAATTCATGAGACATTTACATATTCTATAATATCCAACATCTGTAAAAGCTCTATGAGTCCATGTTTTCAAAAAATATAAATTGCAAAGATGAAATTTTTTTTTTTTTTTTTTTTGCTGTATGCGGGCCTCTCACTGTTGTGGCCTCTCCCATTGCGGAGCACAGGCTCCGGATGTGCAGGCCCAGCAGCCATGGCTCATGGGCCCAGCCGCTCCGCGGCACGAACCCGTGTCCCCTGCATCGGCAGGTGGACTCTCAACCACTGCGCTACCAGGGAAGCCCTGCAAAGATGAAATTTAACATGAGAATATTTAAATGACTATCCAAAGTCTTACGGCTAGTTAAATCATAGAACAAGAGTATAAATTCACCTTCTAGACTTTGAAAGAACAATCACTTATGCCTGTATAAAATGCCCTCTGTAAATACTACAGTCTCTGGCAGGGTGGATGGTGGTGTTTTTATTTGTTGTTTTGTTGTTTTTGCTTTTAGCTCTTGGCAATTCACTTAAGATCTCTGAACTCCATGTTGTTTCTATTCTTCCCATTTCTCAGGGTTTGTTTTGTTTTAGTTTTTTTGTTTTGAGGTAATATGAGGTCATAAAAAAGCATGTTTTACTTTGTGACTATAAATGTTGGCATCGCAAATACTGCTCATGGAATGATATCAGGAAAAGATAACTGCTTTTATTTTCAACTCTGTATTCATACTGCTGTTTTCCTGTGAATTATACACTTCATATGATTTAGTGAGGACTATTTTATTGAAATATATCTGACATATAACATTGTATAAGTTTTAGGTGTCCATCATGTTGATTTGATACATTTATACATTGCAGTGATTGTCATCGTTAGCCTTAGCTAGCACCCCTAATAGGTCACAAATGTCTTTCTTGTGGTGAGAATAATTAAGATCTAGTCTCTTAGGAAGTTTGATATTTATAATACAATATTGTTATCTATAATCACCATATCATCATGCTGGACTTACTTTATCCACTAGTTGCAAATTTATACCCACAGGCTCTGGCAACCACAATTTTACTCTGTTTTTACAAGTTTAGCTTTTTTTTTTTTCCCCCACCTTTAAGTGACTTGGAGACACATTTGAGTTTAGATGGTTCGTTTTTTTTTTATTTGTGTGTGTGATATGCGGGCCTCTCACTGTTGTGGCCTCTCCTGTTGCGGAGCACAGGCTCTGGACCCACAGGCTCGGCGGCCATGGCTCACGGGCCCAGCCGCTCCGCGGCATGTGGGATCTTCCCGGACCAGGGCATGAACCTGCATCCCCTGCATGGGCAGGCGGACTCTCAACCACTGCGCCACCAGGGAAGCCCTAGATGGTTTTTTATAAAATGAATTTCTGTGTAATTGTTTTTAAAAAGGAAAATTACGTATAACAAATGTAACTTTTCTCAAATGTCTTAATTTTATTTTTATGACAGAACCATTTGGACTTGAATATCAGCATGTTGTGAATTGTTATTCTAACTACTGGCAATTAAGTGAAATGCAGTTCAATTAAATGTAATTAATTTAAATGTACCTATTATTGTTATGAATATAAACAAGAGAAAGCAAATGCATTTATTTCCAAAGAGAAAGGTAAATAAAATACAAAGTCTTTTACTAGTTTTGCATGAAAGAATGGGTTTAGACTACTTGGCTTAATACAGTGAAATTCTAATTTAATCTTACCCAGATCTATCCAACTATTATTTGAAGATTTCATGAAGGCTATTAAATACTAGGTAGGTTAATAAATCCTGGTCTTTAAACATCTGGCATTTAAATTACAAAATGAAATGGCATGTTGTGGTTAATCAAAATCAATTGATGTTGTTGAAGAAATCACACCTATCTGTAAGTTTCCTGGTAAATGTAAACCTGAAAATAACTAAAACCAACAGTTTTTAAACCGCAGCATTATTTTCAGAGGTATAACTATGTTCCTTCAGCTCTAAAATATCACAGATCCTGTAAGTTAAATTAGATAGCAGTTAGATTTGATAATATTATACATTTTTGGAATGCATTTAAATGACTGGGTCATAAATTTTATTCATTTAGCAAATCCAACAGGAATTTAGAGAATGTTCTCCATTCCCAATTTCAGAATGAAATGCTCAACAATTTCAGCATTTAATTCACATTATGCCTTTCAAGTGAAAACATGTCACATGTACACACACATATGCACACACACAAACTAATTTAGCAGTAGCAGGATTTCTACCCAATAGATATTGATGACCTTCCTCAGGTTTAGACATTTATCACTAATTTGTTCATCCCCGATCTGTGTCTATTCAGTGTTCTTTAAAATTACCAGTTGTCTTCCTGAAGTAGTACATATAGATAAGCAGGTTCAAAATGGTCGTTTAATTTTAATTTTTCCAAATAATCACTGTCAGCGTTTTCAGGCTGCTATGACAAATTATCAAAGAACTGGGTGTCTTATAAACAACAGAAATTCATTTCTCACAGTTTTGGAGGCTGGAAGTCTGAGATTAGGGTGCCAGTATCATTGGGTTCTTGTGAGCACCCCCTTTCTGGTTCATACACAGCCTTCTTCCAAGTGTTCTCACAATACAAGAGGGGAAGACTGAGCCCTGGGTCTCTTTTACAAGAAGCAGGAATCTCATTCTTGAGGGCTCCACCCTCATGACCTAATCAATTCTCAAAGGCCCCACTTCCAAATACTATCACTTTGGAGATTAGGTTTCAATATATGAATCTGGGGGGGAACAGAATCATTTAGTTTATAGCAACCACTCTACTACTACTGAAAAACAAAAACAAAAAAGCATATTGCACATTTACTGTACTCCAGAAACTTCTCAGAGAGCTTCACATTTAATCTTTAAAATAACGCTTTGCAGAGGTCACTGTTATCTCTATTTACAGGACACGAGACCTTAAACATCAGTCAGCTAACTTGCCAAAGGCTACAAAACCTCTAAACTGAGCTGACATTCAAACCCAGAACTCTAACCCTCCTACTTATGATCCTGCTTTTCCAGCAGAAGTTTCTCAGCTTCTGAGAAGGGCACACAAATGTTGAAGAAAAATAGTTCAAAAGAGAAAGTAAGGATGTCAGTATCATTTCTTTCAACATCGCAACCATCTTGATTCCACATATACTTGTTTACCATTTTAAGAAATCATTCGAAACCATAAGCATAATTAACTTTTAAATAACGTATTGAATATAATTTAAATTCCCATGGTGTTTTACTGTCTTTTAGGAAGAAATCTACAAAAGTTTGCCTTGAGGGTATATTTTGACAGGAGAGTATTAAAAGATAATGTGAAGCTAGACAGTTTCTACAGCAAGATGCTCCACCTGTAGATAAGTTCCAAGAAAATAATTGTTTTAAGAGAGCACATTGAGATCTTTGGGTAGGCTGTGAGGACATTTAAATGTAACAAACACATACCATGCACTGTACAAATACAAACCTCATTTGCATTTTTCATACCAAAAGAGAGCTATTTGAGAGAAATATATAGAAAGTATTAAGTTGCACAGAAGAACATTTCTTATAAAAGTGCCATTCATTCAACAGAAGGATCTCAGTTTTAAGATGACGTCTTTCCTCCAAAAGTATATTAAACCTCCTCCCAGTTATTATGTTGGGATAGAGGCAAAGTTTTCACCAAGTCTTATTTGATATTGCAAACTGATTCCAGAGCCACTAAGCCATGACAATAACAGAAAGAACAGGCTAATCTCTTTATTGCTTTTTTCTTTTTTCTTCTTTTAACTTGGAGAAAGAATTAGAGAAAATGAGGAAGTTCTTATTCCCAGAATCTTACAACTGCCTTTTCCCTGCAGATATGATTGGCACAGTCAGTAGAGACAGTGGTGAGTCACAAAATATGACTCAAGCTCACAGCTGCAGATGGTTCTGTAGTTTAGAGCAGCACTCCTCCTCCAGTGATGGTTAGCAAATAACATAAGAGAAAGCAGAAGAGTAAAGAGAAGGCAGGTAATCGAAGCCAGACTTCAAATTGAATAAAATACCTGTATCTTATTAATCAGTGAGCTAAATGAAACTATAAAATACACTCAAATCCCAACTCAGATAAAGCTAGCCTCTAACAAAATGTCAAGGACATCTCAGTCAACTTTGTAAATCAGTTTTAGTAATGATGTTTTATTTGGTTATCAATTTTTTTAAACCAAAAGCTCCATTCAAACCAAAATTTAATAGACATCTATAGAGAATATATATATATATATATATATATATATATATATGCTAGGAAATTTTATTTATATATATATATATATACACACATTAGTGTTAGGAAAACTGAGAGAAACTAGAAATAGCTTTAGCGAGTTCTTAAGCTCCAATTAAAATAGCTTTAGATTAAAAAAAAAGGGAATTTAGGGGCTGTATTGGCATAGTTTCTTCTGTTTTAAAATTATGCATATTACACAAGTAATTAAACAAGCATCATCTCTTTGTAAGGTAAATGTTGTGAACAAGTGGCTTGGTTATTTATTTCTATTTTTTTAAACAACATATAGGGCTTAAGTGTTTTAAAAAGATGTCGAGGGCTTCCCTGGTGGCGCAGTGGTTGAGAGTCCGCCTGCCGATGCAGGGGACGTGGGTTCGTGCTCCGGTCCGGGAAGATCTCACATGACGCGGAGCGGCTGGGCCCGTGAGCCATGGCCGCTGAGCCTGTGCGTCCGGAGCCTGTGCCCTGCAATGGGAGAGGCCACAGCAGTGAGAGGCCTGTGTACAGGAAAAAAAAAAAAAAGATGTCGACTGTCTCCCTGTCAGCAAGTCCTTTTCTATTTCCGTGGTTTGCTTTCTAATTAGTATATTAAATGTGCTCTACATTTTCTGAAGAAGACAGAGAGTATAATGGATACTGTGATAATGTAATGGATAGAGAAAAAACATCCAGTCATATAGAACTGGGCTTGAATTTGAACGGTATTTCTTAATATGTGAATATAGGTAAAGTTCTAAACCACCTTGAGCCTCAAATTCCTAAATCTGTATGATAGGATTAATATTACCTGTGTTAAAAAACGTTTACAGGATTTGAAATTCTGTTTATAATGCATTAGGATATCGTTGATGTTCTAAGCCTGCACTCTCTAATATGGTAGACACAGCCCCATGTGACTATTAAGCAAATGAAATGTGACTATTGCAACTGATGTAATGGAGTTCTAATTTTATTTAATTAATTGATTAGTTTAAATTTAATTGATGTAGTTAACTAATATTAATGTAAGTTGATTGATTTTAAAATGAAATTTTAATTAATATAAATTAATATAAGTAGGCTTAATATAAGTTTAAAAACTGATCATTATTATTTCCAAATATAGTCAATATAAATTTTTTGATGAAATGAATGATAAAGTATCTGATGGAAAATTTAAGTATGCTTGGAACAACTAGGATATGTGAATCTAATTTTTCATTTTTAAATTTTATTAAATCAAAATAAAGATCAAGAATTGTTGATGAAAATATATTGCCTGATTTGATATTTACTGCAAGTATATGTGTAATACACACTGGATTTCAAAAACTTGGTACAAAAAATGATTATAAGATATTTCATTCATAAAGTTGTGTATTGATTACATTTGAGATGAAAATATTCTATATATATATTCGTTAAAACTAAATATCTTATTAACATGTTTCTTTTTACTTTTTTTTTTTTTTTGTGTGGTACACGGGCCTCTCACTGCTGTGGCCTCTTCCGTTGCGGAGCACAGGCTCCGGACGCGCAGGCTCAGTGGCCGTGGCTCACGGGCCCAGCCGCTCCGCGGCATGTGGGATCTTCCCGGACCGGGGCACGAACCCGCGTCCCCTGCATCGGCAGGCGGACTCTCAACCACTGCACCGCCAGGGAAGCCCTCTTTTTACTTTTTTAATGTGACTAATAGAAAATCTAAAATCCTATATGTGTTTTGCATATATTTCTATATAGTGCTAACAAAGCTCTAATTTTGGGAGAAGAAAAGACACTTGTTTTTTATTTACCAGTCAGTGGGTTTTGGCTTTGGCTTCATATTACGGTTATCTGGAGAGCTTAAAAAAAAATCTCCTGTGCCTGGACTCCACCTTAGAATAAAACAAGTACATCTAAGGTTGAGAACTACTGTTCTAGATTTAAAAGGCAAAAAAAACCAAAACAAAAAAAAACGCACAGAAAACAAAACAAAAACAAAGGAAAAAGCCAGATCAAAGAATCTCATATGAGAAACAAACTTCTTACTTTAGAATATATAGTAAATCTGCACCAAAGAGGAGTTAACTATTCATCCCCCTTCTCTTTCCTCAGTCTTTTCTTATTTCATTTTTTACACTGTGAAGAGGCTTATATGGTATTTAGAATCATGAACACTTAAAGGTACAAAGCACTTTGAAGTCAATCAGGACAATCTTTCAGTCATTTGCAGACTACGTTCAACAACCTTATGGAATTATTCACCCAGGCCGTGCTGAGCACTTCTGAGAATGATGAGAGGAAGTGGTGGCTCATTTAATGTAGCCACATGAGATCACATGATCTCCTCCACAAATTGTATCCTCTTTCAGTTTCCATTTCTCAGTGAATGGTACCAACCTCCATCTAGGTAGAAAAGCTAAAATGTAGGAATCATACTTGTTACCCCCATGTTCTTCACCACACATTCCACTGAGACTCTCAATTCCTGCCACTTCCCTTTCTCTACCTCATCATCCTAGTCAAGGCTACCATGCTTTCTGACCCGGGATACTATATAAACCTCCTACAGTCACTCTATATCCACTGACACATGCTTGTGATCAATCCTTCACACTTTGGCTGATTTTTCCAAAATGCACAAGAATGTGTCTCCAATGCTTAAAACTTAATCATTGCCCACTTCTTATAAGATAAGCTCCTGTGGAGAATTCACAAGACTTGCATCATCTGGACCTGTCCTGTTTCATCTGGCACCTCATGCAGGGTCCCTCCCTCCACTCTAGCTTCTTACAGTCTCTCAGACCTCCCAGGTCCCTTTTCATCCAGGGAATTTCAAGTGGAATTTGACCCATTAAATGCATCTTTGATGAGGATAAGAATGATTTTTTAGATTTTATAGCAAGGCCACTAATCAAACCCTTTCAGGAGGTTTGGATTAACATTTGATTTAGTCAGCCTCTGGCTGTCTTCAGAACAGCTGGGCCAAGGTAAACTGCTGTGGCTTTGTCCTGACACCTCCCCAGAGCTTGCCACAGGATGGTCTCCCTCTCTTCTTCCCTCATCCATTAGGCCGCAGTGTCTATCAGGGAGACCATCAACACCTTTAATCTCCCAAGTGTGCTCTTCCATAGCATTTTGTATTTCCTTCACAGCATTTGTTCCAACTATGATCATTTATGATATTTCTCTATTAGTCATCTTCTTCCTCATCAGACAACGTGTTCCATAAAGCCAAGGATTGTGTATCTATTTACTCACTAATGTTTTGAAAAACATGACACCTAGTAGCTTATAAGCATCTGTTTAGTTAATGAGTTATGTTAATACATTAAATAATATAAATTAATATAAGATGTAAATTTATAATCCTCACTTTCTAGGAATTATGGGGAATTCCTAACCACATGTGATTAAACAATTTTTCTTATTTTTAATCATGTTGTCTTTTGATCATTCTCATTCCTGGATATTATTCTATTCTTGGCAAGAAAAAAAATATATTTATCATATATTACTTATAAATGTATTTATTATAATAAAATTATATATTTATCATTTATTATAATACATATTATATATATATCAATATATGACTTTACTTTTAGAGCAGGTTTAGCTTCACAACAAAATTAAGAGGAAGAGACAGATATTTCCTATATACACTCTGCCCCCCACAAATGTATAGTCTCCCCATTATCAACATCCCCCAGCAGCATGGTGATTTTGTCACAATTGATGAGCCTACATTATTACCGAAAATCTATACTTTACATTAGGATTCACTCTTGGTGTTGTACATTCTATGGGTTTGGCTAAATATATAAAGACATAGCCATCATTATAATATCATACAGAGTATGATATTTTTCACTGGCCTAAAAAATCCTCTATGTTCTGCCTATTCATCCCTCTTCCCCGACAACCACTGATCTTTTTACTGTCTCCACAGTTTTGCCTTTTCCAGAATATTATATAGTTGGAATCATACAGTAAGTATATAGCCTTTTCAGATTGAGTTCTTTCATTTAGTAATATGCATCTAAGTTTCTTCCATGTCTTTTTAGAACTTAAAGCTCATTTCTTTTTAGTGCTAAATAATATCCCAGGCCTGCACGTATGTACCACAATTCATTCATCTACTGAAGGACATCTTGGTTACTTCAAAATTTTGGCAGTTAAGAATAAAGCTACTGTAAACATTGGTGTGCAGGTTTTTATGTGTACATGTTTTCAAACCCTTTGGGTAAATACCAAGGAGCTAGATTGCTGGACTATATGGTAAGATTATGTTTACTTTTGTAAGAAACTGCCAAACTGTTTCCCAAACATAGTTGTACCATTTCGTATTCATATTCTTGCCAGAATTTGGCACTGACAGTTCAAGTTCAGATTTTGACCTTCTAATAGCTGTGTAGTGGTATCTCATTGTTGTTTTAATTTTCATTTCCCTGATGACATATGATGTGGAATGTTTTATATGATTATTTTCTATTTGTGTATCTTTAGTGAGGTGTCTGTTAGGGTCTTTAGCCCATTATTTAGACAATTGTTTGTTTTCTTATTGTTGAATATTAGGATTTCTTTGTATGTTTTGGATAACTGTCCTTATTAGATGTGTCTTTTGCAAACATTTTTTCCTAGTCTGTAGCTTGTCTCTTCATTTTCTCGATATTGTATTTCACAGAGCAGATTTTTAAAATTTTAATGAAGTCCAGCTTATCAGTGATGTCTTTCATAGATTGTGCCTTTGGTATTATATCAAAAAAGTCATGGCCATACCCAGGGTCATCTAGGTTTTCTTCTGTGTTATCTTCTAGGAGTTTTATAGTTTATAGTTTTATGTCTTATGTTTAGGTCTATGATCCATTTTGAGTTAATTTTTGTGACGTGTGTAAGGTCTGTGTCTAGATTCTTTTTTTCTTTTTGCATGTGGATGTCAAGTTGTTTTAGCACAATTTATTGAAAAGACTTTGTTCCATTTTATCACCTTTGCTCCTTTGTCAAAGATTAGTTGACCATATTTATGTAGGTCTATTCTGGGTTCTCTATTCTGTTCCATTGATCTAGTTGTCTGTTCTTTTGCCAATAACACACTGTCTTGATTACTGTAACTTTATAGTAAGTCTTGGAGTTGGGTAGTGTTAGTCCTCCACATTTGTTCTTTTCCTACAAGGTTGTGTTGGTTAGCATGATTTTAATCAAGATTTACTATACATCTTAGAGAAACTTCAACTTTTGTCTATCATGTAAACTTGGACCATAAGAAAACTTTATTTTACACCAGAATGAGCTGAAAAAGAATTTCACCAGTTTTTAATGTCACATAAAATGGCACATCTCCCTATGTACAAGATGCCCCTACAATGCACCATCTGCTCTGTGAATTCTTTGCTCACGGTCAGTTGCCTCTGTCTTTCTGGTCTTTTACTTAAAACTATTTTATTCCATATTGTGAGAACTATTGAAAAAGGATATCTTCATTGGATAGAATGTTATAACATTAACTATATAAACGTAGTAAATGTTCTCCTCTATGAGAACAGATCAGTATCTAAGAAATTGGCATCCAATGACATGGGTCTAATTAACAAAGCCTTATTATTTTTTCACAGTTTGACTGAGTCTCTTTAATTTAGATGTTTAGCTCATTTATTTTCATTTGTTCTCTTAAAATAGTAAAGGTTATTAAATATCATTCTGTTTACCAAGTTTTGTTGTCATTTTTTTGATTGAAGTATGATTGACATATAACATTACATTAGTTTCATATGTACAATATAATGATTTCAATATTTGTATGTAGTGCAAAATGATCACCACATTAAGTCTAGTTAACATCTGTCCCCATACATAGTTACAAGTTTTTTTCTTGTAGTGAGGACTATTAAGATCTATTATCTTGGCAAATTTCAAATATGCAATGCATTATTTCTAACTACAGTCACCACGCTGTACATTATATACCCATGACTAATTTATCTGATAACTGGAAGTTTGTACCTTTTGACTCCCTTAACCTGTTTGTCCACCTCCCACTCCCTGCCTCTGTCAGCTACTGATCTAGTCTCTGTATCTATAAGGTTGGTTGTTTTTTGTTGTTGTTGCTGTTGTTTTGTTTTTTAGATTCCACATATAAGTAATATATATTTGTCTTTCTCAGCCTGACTTATTTCACTTAGCATGCTGCCCTCAAGGTCCATCCATGTTGGTCATAAATGGGAAGATTTCATTCTTTTTTATGGCTGAATACTAGTCCAATGTGTGTGTGTGTGTGTGTGTGTGTGTGTGTGTGTGTGAATATTATTTATCCATTCATCCATCAGTGAACACTTGTTTCCAGATTTTGGCTATTGTAAATAATGCTACAATAAACAGAGGGGTGCAGATACCATTTTGAGTTATTGTTTTCATTTTCTTCATTTAAATACATAGAAATGGAATTGCTAGATCATATGCTAGTTATATTTTTAACTTTTGGGGGAATATTCATACTTTTTCCATAGTGGCCACACCAATTTACATTCCCACCAACAGTGCACAAGGGTTTCCTTTTCTCCACATCCTTAACAACACTTGTTATATCTTGTCTTTTTGATAATAGCCATTCTAACAGGTGTGAGATGATATCCCACTGTGGTTTTGATTTGCATTTCCTTGAATATAAATGATGATGCATACCTGTTGGCCATCTGTATGTCTTCTTTGGAAAAATGTTCTGATCTTCTGCCCATTTTTTAATCAAATTGTTTGATGAATTTTTTGCTATTGAGTTTGCAATTTGCTATTTTTATGTTTGCTATTGAATATTTAGTATGTTTGTTATTGAGTATTGTTATTTGATGAATTTTTGCTACGAGTTGTTATTTAGCATTCTTTATTATTTAGTTTTATTAACTATTTATATTTCATGTACATAAAAGGTAAATATTTTAATAGTCTCCAACTGAATCTTTTAACAATATGAACACATATACATACAAACATAAATACACACATGCACTGCTATATATAGTATAGTTTTGTCTTAAAGTTTATTTGGTCACATGTAAATACAGTTATACTATCATCTTTTGATATTTGCCTAGCGCATATTTTTCACATATCCACTTTGAAGTTTATGCCCTTCTATTTTTGCTGTTTTCAGTTTTTAAAAACGTAGCTACATATTTTTCTTTTACTGTTATATAATCTTCATCTTTTAACTGACAGTACAGTTTATTCATATTTTAGTGACTGAGACACATATTCATTTCTGAAATCACATTTTGAACTGATTTTCATCTATTTTCTATGAATATTATTGCCATTTCTTATTCTGTTATACTTTATGCACTCCTTTCTAAGCTAATCTTATACAGTTATGTAATCTTATACAGGTATTTATCTTTTGCAGAATAATTTAGGATGGCTATATATTATAGATAAAATTAACCATTTTGCAACTAAGCCAACATAGCAGCTTTTCTTTTAGGGTTAGAAAAAGATCATCATTGTTTATCAAGACATCAGATTAAAAAGTTAGACAAAAGTTTGCGGTTTTGATGGAATTTAATTATTTTTATGCCCTATTCTCGCACAAATTGGAGGGAAACTTGCACAAAGTTTACAGAAATTACCTATGATAAGATCATTCTTAACCTTATGCTAATTAAGTAGAATTGAAATAATTGTTTCTCTTTTGGTTTACATTTTTCATTTTGCTGTGTTTTGTTCTGATGCATGCCTATGGGCCATATTTGAATTCGGGAAAGCTAAGTATTCATATAGTGTTTGTCTGCTTTTTTACACTATGATCCATGTTCTATCTTTCATCCTCTTATGGTTCTTTCTCCAAGCATATATTCATTAAAGGTTATGTGTAAGGCATGAATCCTTTATCTTGGTATCCTGCTGTTTTCTCTTTATACTCAGTTCTCAAGTACCAATTATTGCACCTAAAATCCAATCAAGTTATACTAACCTGATGGCTTTCACATATTTGTATTTAATGAGCTCTCACAAGCACTCTCATTCAGTGTTACCTACAGACATGCTTCCAAGCAATATGCTATCAAAGCCTAAACATCAAATCTACTGATTTCACTCCCAGATTCACATTCTAAATTTATGATATTCTCTAGATTGCTTCAGCATTTTTTCTATTCTTTTAGACTATATAATTTTTAGTAATTTTTGCTTTTCTTTGTCTTTCTATGCCTCCTCTAAAACTCATAATTTACTTTTTGTAAGTTTCTATATACCATCTCTTTATCTCCATAAACAGTACCAGAGCTTCTTCATTTTCACATGAATTATTTCAGCATCACCTAACTGCCTTTTTTGTTTTGTTAAATAAGCAAAGGTGGTTTTAAAATTCTTCAGTAATTTGAATTACAGATTTTACCACTTTTACCTACTTCTCCTGTATTTTTCTTTCTTTTTTGTCATGTTAGTCTTTTTGTCAAAAATATACTTTATTGCTTTTTATCAATATTCAAATTTAACTATCATTATTTTATAGTAACATACACGTAGCACTATATGCGTAGTACTATTATAAATTTAACAGTTTAAATACTCATTTAACAACATATAAACATACGCTAAAAATACCTTGTGTTTAAAACATTGAATTATTCCACGTACAATAAAACTACCTCTATTCTATGGTGTATCTTATTTTTGTAGAAATAATTTTCCCTTATCTGTCTTCACTAAAACTTATACATGTTTCTGTTCTTGCACTCATCATTTTTTATAATGGCCAACTGTTTATGTGTCTGCATTGCACAAGACAGTTATTGCCTCTAGGACAGAGACCATGCCTTATTCATCTTTATTTCCCTAGCGTCTAATACAGTGCTCAGTAGATAGTGTTTGTTGGGTAATTGCTTGTGAATTGAATTGAAATCAGTTTACAAGTGTTTCTCAAAATTAAAAAGCCAATAACACATGACTCTCAAGTGATTCTAGTAATTGGAACTGAATATGTTATATATTTTTCCTTAGATTATCATCTATTATAACATAAATATTGACTTCTGCAATATTCTAACAGGTGTTTTGATAGTACCTGTTATTGCAATGTTAAATCATAACAATCAGACATATTTTACACAGTTTTGCAAAACCAAAACCAAAGGAGCCATTAAAATGACTACTTATTACCACAGTAGATTAAGTATTGGGCATAATGTTGCATTAAATTTCTAATTGTTTTTGATAAAAGGAATATGAGTTCTGTTTATTCTGAGATTTTCTTAGGAAATACTCTGCCTAGTATATTATCTTATTAACGTCTACAACTCAAAGAGAGAGTTTAAGACAGGGGATAAGCACTCAACTCAAGTAATCAGGGTTGATTAATAAGAACATGTTTATGCCTGATAATTTAGTAGATTTTAACAAATTCATATAGTTAATAAAGATAGTAATTTTAAAAATTGTTTCTAAAGGCTGATAAAAAACATTATTGATGAAAGGCATTCTGCAACTCAAATAAGTTTTAATAAAATATAAACTTTTCTAAGTGAAATAAAATACAAACGGGTTTGGTCAAATATTAAATGTACCTGATTAAGGGTATTAGTTCAAAATGTTGAATACATTTCTGAGATTTCTCTCTTATGTATTCTTTAATAAAGTCTTAAGGTATAACAGAAAGTTAGCAGTTTGCTTTCCTCAACGTCCCTATGATGGCAGGGAAAAGCCATTTCATTCCTATTATTTCTAAAAAATGATGAGGAGAAACTATTTAAAATATAGTCCAATTATTAAAAATTATACTCCACTGACATTAGCTGCCTCCAACTATGTTTCTATCTTACTGCTTCCATTTGTACCTGTCTTTGAATCTATTATTCACCATTTCCCTCTTCAGCTTCAGGATATGCATCTAAGAACAGATGTAGAAATAGAGTAATTGAGAGAGTTACACTAGTGTTAGGAATGTCAAATTGTAAAATCGTAGGGAAGAGAGTGAATACAGTTTGTATTGGTCCATGAAATGATACCCCTGAAGTTGAAACATGAAATCTGCATACTCAGACACTGTGCACCTCACTGGGTAACACCCTGACTCTTTCTAGCTGAGTTCAGATGAATGAGGACTTTATTATTTGGGCATGGGACTTCTGTGTTTAGAGTTAAGCATACAAAGTAGATGAGTCAAAGATAGTTTCTGTGTTTATTGGTCATATTTATTTTTTCTCTCTTGAAATATGTAATACATGTTTTAACATCAAAGAATATTTTCCATTAGCAGTCTAGCTAGTATGTTTGCCCGAGTTTTATTTTCAGTGGATCTATTTATTTGTATATTACATGCTGTTTCCCAAACAATTTCTACTACCCTTAATCTTACATTTACTTTGCAATATCTATGTCAATAAGTGAATAATTATTTGCATTCCTGAGCATTTTAGGATTATACAATAAAAGTAAGTCTCAGGATGCCTTTGGTGAGTATGAGGTTTGACTGATGTAGCCCAAAGAGGTAGAGAAGGCAATTACTCTTCCTCCCAAGTTCCAAGGTGAGTTTTGTGACCAAGGAAATATTCTGCACAAGGGATCATATCTTTTCTATTACCATCACTTGAGATATCTACCCCAGGTGTTGATGATGTGCTTTGGTGGTAGAAGATGAGAAGAACAGGGTATTTCTTTAGACTTCCTGAATATCACATGTGACCACAGGTCAAAAGAGAAGAAACCAGTCTCTAACAGTGAGGTCAAAGCAGAACTAGCCATTGCCGAGGAGTAGGGAGTCCGAACATATGAGGAGAGAGAATACATGCTGATAATCTGGGTGGTGAAGTTCAACTGCTACATTTCAGGGATAATAATCATATGTACACCAGACTGTGAGGAAGGAAAACTTCTGATATTTGTATGATAACGAGAATATTATAACTTTTCTATAATTACAAGATTTGTAACTAATATAGACTATAGACACATATGATATAGTGGAGAAGAAAACCAGTGTACCATAAATGTTTAATCAAAAATAAATTATTATTTGAAAATAATAATTATATTATCTTCAAATTTATGCATTAGATCAATTATAATCCCCAAGGAACTTCACAATTATTGTTCTTCAAATTGTGTTTTGTACTATGGGAGAAGTATCCATTCACAATTTTGTTGTTTACCATGATGGAAAAGTGCTCATTTTATGCTTTCTGAAAATGCAAACTAAATTATGCTAAAGGAGATTATAAAATTGTGTCATCTACATGTAAATTGGTTTTGGAGCCTGAGGGATGGATGAGTTTTGTATATATTATGTTAAGCTTCTATCACAGTATCTATTAGATTAGATTTTATTAAGTACAATAAAAACTTTTTGTTGTTGTTGAAGAAACTATATTGAACTGAAGTAGCTAATTACTGAAACTCTTTAGTTCCTTCACAATAGAGTTATAAAAATAGTAAAAGTGTACTGTCTTTGGAACATTAAAATATACACCCTTCTCAACTAATGAAGATTTTAACCCTCTAACTACTGCATAAAGGAAGGTTTTAAAATTCAGTTATACCTTAAAATACTTTCAAACCTGAAACTAATAATGACACAAGATTGTTTTTACTGCTCTTTTGTTTAATTAGAAAGAGCATTGCCATTGATGGTTTCTTGAAAAGGTCTCAATTTTAGAAGTCTTTAAAACCCTAACTAAAAACTTTTGCAAATAGGAGTAACTCAAAACTTCCTTGAAATTAAAAGGAAAATATATTTGCTTGAGGGTATAATTTAGAAGCTGCAGCGGGAGGTGGTGGCGGTAAGAAGCCAGAGGTAGTGGGGTGACAGGAAAGTGGAGAACCTCAAAAATCTATAGTAGGAGCCGTGTGGTTGACAGGGTCTTGGTACTCCAGCTGGGTGTCAAGCCTGAACCTCTGACATGGGAGAACCGAGTTCAGGACATTGGACAACCAGAGACAATCACGGCTCCATGCAATATCAATCGGCGATAGCTCTCCCAGACATCTCCATATGAGCGCTAAGACCCAGCTCCACTCAACAACCAGCAAGCTACAGTGCTGGACATCCTATGCCAAACAACCAGCAAGACAGGAACACAACCCCACCCGTTAGTAGAGAGGCTGCCTAATATCATAATAAGTTCACAGACACCCTAAAACATACCACTGGATGCCGTCCTGCCCACCAGAAGGACAAGATCCAGCCTCATCCACCAGAACACAGGCACTAGTCCCCTCCACCAGGAAGCCTACACAACCCACTGAACCAACCTTACCCACTGGGGGCAGACACGAAAACAGTGGGAGCTACGAACTGGCAGCCTGCAAAAAGGAGACCCCGAACACAGTAAGTTAAACAAAATGGGAAGACAGAGAAACACACAGCAGATGAAGGAGCAAGGTAAAAACCCACCAGACCAAACAAATGAAGAGGAAATAGGCATTCAGAGTAAGATGATCTAAAATCTTGGAAATAGAATGAAGAAAATACGGGAAGTGTTTAACAAGGACCTAGAAGAACTAAAGAGCAAACAAACAATGATGAACAACACAATAAATGAAATTGAAGATTCTCTAGAAGGAATCAATAGCAGAATAACTGAGGCAGAAGAACGGATAAGTGACCTGGAAGATAAAATAGTGGTAATAACTACCACAGAGCAGAATAAAGACAAAAGAATGAAAAGAATTGAGGACAGTCTCAGAGATCTCTGGGACAACATTAAACACACTAACATTCAAATTATAGGGGTTCCAGAAGAAGAAGAGAAAAAGAAAGGGACTAGTAAAACATTCAAAGAGTTCATAGTCGAAAACTTCCCTAACATGGGAAAGGAAATAGTCAATCAAGTCCAGGAAACACAGAGAGTCCCATACAGGATAAATCCAAGTAGAAACACACCAAGACACATATTAATCAAACTATCAAAAATTAAATACAAAGAAAACATATTAAAAGCAGCAAGGGAAAAGCAACAATTAATATACAAGAGAATCCCCATAAGGTTAACAGCTGATCTTTCAGCAGAAACTCTGCAAGCCAGAAGGGAATAGCAGGACATATTTAAGTGAGGAAAGGGGAGAACCTACAACCAAGATTACTCTATCCAGCAAGGATCTCATTCAGGTTTGACGGAGAAATAAAAACCTTTACACACAAGAAAAGCTAAGAGAATTCAGCAACACCAAACCAGCTTTACAACAAATGCTAAAGGAACTTCTCTAGGCAGGAAACACAAGAGAAGGAAGAGACCTACAGTAACAAATGAAAAACAATTAAGAAAATGGTCATAGGAACATACATATTAATAATAACCTTAAATGTAAATGGATTAAATGCTCCACAAACAAAAGACATAGACTGGCTGAATGGATACAAAAACAAGACCTGTATATATGCTGTCTACAAGAAACCCACTTCAGACCTAGGGACACATACAGACTGAAAGTGAGAGGAAGGAAAAAGTTATTCCATGCAAATGGAAATCAAAAGAAAGCTGGAGTAGCAATTCTCATTATCAGACAAAATAGACTTTAATATAAAGACTATTACAAGAGACAAAGAAGGACACTACATAGTGATCAAGGGATCAATCCATGAAAAAGATATAACAATTGTAAATATTTATACACCCAACATAGGAGCACCTCAATACATAAGGCAAATGCTAACAGCCGTAAAAGGGGAAATCGACAGTAACACAATAATAGGAGGGGATTTTAACACCCCACTTTCACCAATGGACAGATCATCCAAAATGAAAACAAATAAGGAAAAACAAGTTTTAAATGACACATTAAACAAGATGGACTTAATGGATATTTATAGGATATCCATCCAAAACAACAGAATACACTTTCCTCTTAAGTGCTCATGGAACATTCTCCAGGATCATACCTTGGATCACAAATCAAGCCTTGGTAAATTAAAAAAAATAGAAATCGTATTAAGTATCTTTTCTGACCAGAATGCTATAAGACTAGATATCAGTTATAGGAAAAAATCTATAAAAAATAAAAACACATGGAGGCTAAAAAATACACTACAAAATAACCAAAAGATCACTGAAGAACTCAAAGAGGAAATCAAAAAATACCTAGAAAAAAATGACAATGAAAAACACGATGACCCAAAACCTATGGGATGCAGCAAAAGCAGGTCTAAGAGCAAATTTTATAGCAATACAAACCTACCCAAGAAACAAGAAAAATCTCAAATAAACAACCTAACCTTACACCTAAAGCAATTAGAGGAAGAAGAACAAAGAAAACCCCAAAGTTAGCTGAATCATAAATATCAGATCAGAAATAAATGAAAAAGAAATGAAGGAAATGATGGCGAAGATCAATAAAACTAAAAGGTGGTTCTTTGAGAAGATTAAAAAAATTGATAACCCATTAGCCAGACTCATCAAGAAAAAAAAGGGAGAAACTCAAAACAACAGAATTAGAAATGAAAAAGGAGAAGTAACAACTGACACTGCAGAAATACAAAGGATCATGAGAGGTTACTACAAACAACTATATGCCAATATAATGGACAACCTGGAAGAAACAGACAAATTCCTAGCAAAGCACAACCTTCCAAGACTGAAGCAGGAAGAAATAGAAAATATAAACAGACCAATTATAAGCACTGAAATAGAAACTGTGATTAAAAATCTTCAACAAACGAAAGCCCAGGACCAGGTGGCTTCACAGGTGAGTTCTATCAAACATTTAGAGAAGAGCTAACACCTATCCTTCTGAAATTCTTCCAAAATATAGCAGAGGGAGGAACACTCGCAAACTCATTCTACGAGGCCACCATCACCCTGATACCAAAACCAAAGATGTCACAAACAGAGAAAACCAGAGGCCAATATCACTGATGAACATAGATGCAAAAATCCTCAACAAAACACTAGCAAACAGAATCCAACAGCACATTAAAAGGACCATACACCATGATAAAGTGTTTATCCCAGGACTGTAAAGATTCTTTAATACATGCAAATCGATCAGTGTGATATACCATATTAACAAATTGAAGAAGAAAAACCATATGATCCTCAATAGACGCAGAAAAAGCTTTTGACAAAATTCAACATGCATTTATGCTAAAAACTCTCCAGAAAGTAGACATAGAGGGAACTTACCTCAACATAGTAAAGATCATATATGACAAACACACAGCCAACATCGTTCTCAATGGTGAAAAACTGAAGCCATTTCTACTAAGATCAGGAACAAGACAAGGCGTGCCCACTCTCACCACTATTATTCAACATAGTTTTGGAAGTTTTAGCCACAGTAATTCGAGAAGAAAAAGACATAAAAGGAATCCAAATCGGAAAAGAAGAACTAAAACAGTCACTGTTTGCAGATGACATGATACTTTACATACAGAATCCTAAAGAAGCCACCAGAAAACTACTAGAGCTAATCAATGGATTTGGTAAAGTAGCAGGATACAAAATTAGTGCACAGAAATCTCTTGCATTCCTATAAACTAATGTTGAAAAAGCTGAAAAAAAAATTAAGGAAACACTCCCATTTACCATTGCAACAAAAAGAATAAAATACCTAGGAATAAACCTACCTAAGGAGACAAAAGATCTGTACGCAGAAAACTATAAGACACTGATGAAAGAAATTAAGGATGATACAAACAGATGAAGAGATATACGATGTTCTTGGAGTAGAAGAATCAACATTGTAAAAATGACTATACTACCCAAAGCAATCTACAGATGCAGTGTAATCCCTATCAAACTACCAATGGCACTTTCCACAGAACTAGAACAAAAAATTGCAGTTTGTATGGAGACACAAAAGACCCCAAATAGCCAAAGCAATCTTGAGAAAGAATAATGGAGCTGGAAGAATCAGGCTCCCGGACTTCAGACTATACCAGAAAGTTACAGTAATCAAGACAGTATGGTACTGGCACAAAAACAGAAATACAGATCAATGGAACAGTATAGAAAATCCAGAGATAAACCCACGCACATATGGTCACCTTATTTTGGTAAAGAGGCAGGAATATACAGTGGAGAAAAGACAGCCTCTTCAATAAGTGGTGCTGGGAAAACTGGACAGCTATATGTAAAAGAATGAAGTTAGAACACTCGTTAACACTGTCTACAAAAATAAACTCAAAAAGGATTAAAGACCGAAATGGACGGCCAGACACTATAAAACTCTTAGAGGAAAACATAGGCAGAACAGTCTGAGATAAATCACAGCAAGATCCTTTTTGACCCACCTCCTAAAGAAATGGAAATAAAAACAATAATAAACAAATGGGACCTAATGAAACTTAAAAGCTTTTGCACAGCAAAGGAAACCATAAGGAAGATGAAAAGACAACCCTCAGAATGGGAGAAAATATTTGCAAAGGAAGCAACTGGCAAAGGATTAATCTCTAGAATATACAAGCAGCTCATGCAGCTGAATAACAAAAATCAAACAACCCAGTCCAAAAATGGGCAGAAGACCTAAATAGACATTTCTCCAAAGAAGATATACAGATTGCCAAGAAACACATGAAAGGATGCTCAACATCAGTAATCATTAGAGAAATGCAAATCAAAACTACAATGAGGTATCACCTCAGACCGGTCTGAATGGTCATCAAAAAGTCTACAAGCAGTAAATGCTGGAGAGGGTGTAGAGAAAAGGGAACCCTCTTGCACTGTTGGTGGGAATATAAATTGATACAACCACTATGAAGAACAGTTGGAGGTTCCTTAAAAACTAAAAATAGAACTACCATTCCACCCAGCAATCCCACTACTGGGCATATTCCCTGAGAAAATCATAATTCAAAAAGTCATGTACCACAATGTTCATTGTAGCTCTGTACAAGAGCCAGGACATGGAAGCAATCCAAGTGTCCATCAACAGATTAATGGTTAAAGATGTGGCACATACATACAATGGAATATTTCTCAGCCATAAGAAATGAAACTGAGCTATTTGTAGTGAGGTGGATGGACCTAGAGTCTGTCATACAGAGTGAAGTAAGTCAGAAAGAGAAAAACAAGTACCATATGCTAACACATATATATGGAATCTAAAAAAAAACCCAGTGGTTTTGAAGTACCTAGGGGCAAGACAGGAATAAAGATGCAGACTTAGAGAATGGACTTGAGGACACAGAGAGGGGGAAGGGTAAGCTGGGACGAAGTGAGAGAGTAGCATTGACATATATACACTACCAAATTTAAAATAGATAGCTAGTGGTTATCAGCCGCGTAGCACAGGGAGATCAGCTCGGTGCTTTGTGACCACCTAGAGGAGCGGGATAGGGAGGGAGGGAGTGAGATGCAAGAGGGAGGGGATATGAGGATATATGTATATGTATAGTTGATTCACTTTTTTATATAGCAGAAACTAACACTGCATTGTAAAGCAATTATACTCCAATAAAGATGTTAAAAAAAAAAGTCACCAAGGTGACATTGTATTAAAACAAATAAAATAAATACATAATACAAAAAATAAAAAGTATTTTTAGCTAAAGTATTTTAAATATACTATTGTTGAACTGTGAAGATAATACATTCTCCAAATATTTGTCATTGGGCCAAGTCTGAGGGTAGAAATATTTATATTTTAGAATACTATCAAATTGATAACATGAATATAGTTTCTAAAATCAATTTATTTTTAACCCTTTGTTAAGAGGGATAAAGGCAATATATGGTGGTTACGCACCCACCCAATTAGAACCTCTGCTATACATATTTTATTTGTGAGTGGATAGGTAAATTGTTAATTAAAAATTTAAATGTATAACTATAAAAACTGGGAAATTATTTAGTTCAACATTTTCCTATTTATAAATTAGGAGACTAAGGCTAAAATCTGGTTTAAAAAGTACATAGTGTTGTGCAGCAAGTTAGTGACAAGGCTGGGTTTACAACCTTGAACTTATAACAACACAGTAAACCATACGTTGCTGCTGAAATAGCTAGCTGTCCACCTAAATTTCTGCTCGCCTTCTGCAGTACAGAGATGCTATGGAGAACCAACTACTTAGTCAATCTAACCATCCAGATGTGGCTATTTGACTAGTTCTAGGAGGGCACTTAAAGTGAAAATAATCTGTGTTATTTCCTGTTCAAAGCTTTTAAAAACTCGATATGCTTTTAAGACTCGCCTTGCACCAGCTGGACACACAGAATGATCCCCTAATGGATGACAAAATCGCAACTCAAAAGACTGGGTCTCTCAATAACCATTTGGAGGAAAACTGCCTTGTAACTTATAGCTTCAACCTTGTTATCCTAGTGAGAAATAAGCTTTTATTGTTAAGCCACTGAAATCTCGAGACATTTGCTAATGCAGCTTGCTAACCTAATACAATACTTTTTCACATGTGAAATAAGATGTTTAAATAGAATTAACTCACTGGCTTTAATTTCTTTAATTTTTAACTTATTCATATATTGTTCTTATAAAAAAGGAATAGAATTTGGATCAATTAACAACTTATAAACAACTCTTTATTTTTTCCTTAGTTATCTTTGTATCATGCCTTGAATTTTATAAGGTGATAAAAGCATACAAATTTATTCTTTAATATGTATTAGAAAAAATATTGTTTCAATGGAATTTCTATTTTGATTATTTTGTTAATGAGTATTTTTGTCTTAAAAGTTATTTTTTTTTTAACTGATATACAGTTTTTTACTGATATAAAGTTATTTTTATACTGGTATACATATATATATGTATTTGTATACCATTTGGGGCTTGTTGTTTATTATATAAGTACTCTGTGGGAGATAGTGCACACATATCAATAGATTCTAAGTTTCTTTTTTTTTTTTTTTTACCATAAACAACGCTAAATGAAGGACTTTCAAAATGAGGGAAAGTCTGTTCTCTTCTGATAGTGGTATTCTAAAGACAAGAATCATCCTCCTAAAAGACATAATCAACCTACTTACCAGGTAGTGTAGTTACTAGTATGTTTATAGGGAGATTATTCCTGCTTTCCTGACCTCTTCCTGCACCTTATTACTTCCAGGAAATTCTAGGAAATGTATGAAGAAATGGATCACAGGCCAGCTATTTTAACTTCTCCCACCCTTTTCTGGGACTTCAGTCAATACCATCTTGCTACATGTTACTCAGGTATCTTTTTTATAATTTTCTTGCATATTCTACAATATCTCATATAAAAGAGAAAGCCAACAAATACCCCAGTTGACCAAGATTTGAACTTTTCAAAGGGGAATACACATTCCATCTACAAATTTTGTTACTTGTGATCATGTCTCTTCACATATTACTTGATATTCTTTTTTTCTGTTTGATCTCTGATTTTCATTTATCATTTGAGTTATTTGCAAGTTTTTTTGTTTTTTGCAGTACGCGGGCCTCTCACTGTTGTGGCCTCTCCTGTTGCGGAGCACAGGCTCCGGATGCGCAGGCTCAGCGGCCATGGCTCACGGGCTCAGCCGCTCTGTGGCATGTGGGATCTTCCCAGACCGGGGCACGAACCCGTGTCCCCTGCATCGGCAGGCGGACTCTCAACCACTGCGCCACCAGGGAAGCCCTGTTTTTTTGTTTTTTTTTTGATGGAAGTTTTTATATGTGTTAATGATGACATTCAAGTTTATATAATTTTAATACCAAGTTCACTTATTGGTTTCCATGGATTTTATATCAATTGGAGTCTTTTCTTAGTTTTCCAAAATAGTTTCTCACCTTGGGACTCATCATTTACATAAATTTTGTTTTTATTTAATTTTATCAGTAAACCTGCACAGGCTTTGCTATACTTTGCTATGCTGTGTCAGAGGGATTGAGGTAATAAATGACACACAGTATCATTCTCTTTATCACCCCATCAGAAAAAAAAAAGTGTTTTCCCTGTACCATACATTCCTGATGTCCTTTGTTCTTAATAAGTGTTATTATTTAGTAAATTCTAGATTTTATTTGGTTTGTGAATGTAACCACATCCCGATATCATAGTACAAGATTTTACAGACACTTAGGTGTCAGATGTACCACAGTTAGAGAACAATAAAAAAGACCACATTGTTCAGTTACATACTACCCAGTGGTAGTTGACACAACTTATTTGTCTTGATTCTCTAGCGCACTCAGCCACTGTCTTTTATTTTTTTAATTAAAAAAAATTTATTTTTTTATACAGCAGGTTCTTATTAGTTGTCTGTTTTATACATATTAATGTGTATATGTCAATCCCAATCTCCCAATTCATCCCCTCCACACACACACACTTTCCCCCTTGGCATCCACACGTTTGTTCTCTACATCTGTGTCTCTATTACTGCTCTGAAAACCGGTTCATCTGTACCATTTTTCTAGGTTCCACATATATGTGTTAATATATAATACTTGTTTTTCTCTTTCTGACTTACTTCACTGTCTATGACAGTTTGTAGAACCATCCACGTCTCTACAAATGACCCAATTTCATTCCTTTTTATGGCTAATATTCCATTGTATATATATACCGCATCTTCTTTATCCATTCATCTGTAGATGGACATTTAGGTTGCTCCCATAACCTGGCTATGGTACTTTATTCCTAGGTATTTTATTCTTTTTGTTGCAGTGGTGAATGGGATTGTTTCCTTAATTTCTCTTTCTCATCTTTCATTGTTAATGTATAGGAATGCAAGAGATTTCTGTGCATTAATTTTGTATCCTGCAAATTTACCCAATTCATTGATTAGCGCCAGTATTTTTCTGGTGACATCTTTAGGATTCTCTATGTATAGTATCATGTCATCTGCAAACAGTGGCAGTTTTACTTCTTCTTTTCCAATTTGTATTCCTTTTATTTCTTTTTCTTCTCTGATTGCCATGGTAGGACTTCCAAGTCTATGTTGAATAATAGTGGCGAGAGTGGACATCCTTATCTTGTTCCTGATCTTAGAGGAAATGCTTTAAGTTTTTCACCATTGAGAATTATATTTGCTGTGGGTATGTCATATATGGTCTTTATGATGTTGAGGTAGTTTCCCTCTATGCCCACTTAGACACTGGCCTTTAATAACAGATTCCATAGTGATTAGATATCCAGTAGTCCCCTTGCAAAGGATAAAAACCTATAAAAGCAATCTTTTTGGGAAGGTGTTACATCACAGTCATTATTCAATGGGCAATTTAATTGGATCTCTGCTGTATCTCCAGCTGTACCACTCTCCTGGAATTGAGTTTCATCAAATATCCTTATTTGGGTTAACAATAATGATGATTATTTGAGTCCTGTTGATGAACCTACAGAAATGTTATTTCCACCTAGTTCAATACAGTAAATTCAGATCCTAATATTCCCAAAGAAATTTGGTATGGTAGGGACAGTGCTGATCAATCCAACACATTTGCCACTGAGCACTGCTGATGTTCATGCTCTTTAGGAAAATGTTTTACTTTTAAAACTGTCATGTGCTCCGTGATGGCCAATTGGGCATATTCAACCTAAAATACAGCTCTTTTTAGGTAAACCTTACATTTCCCATAAATGTCCTTTGGTTGCACCTGGAGTGGAGTTGTCCGTAATTCCATGCCACCAAGTCACACTTAAATTCATGTAACTTGATGCTATCTGTTTTCAATTTACTCTTTTCTTAAATGAAACCCATCCAGTCCACATTTGACACATTTTTCCTTAAAAGGTTGGTAGAGTTCACCAGTGGAATGGATGCCAGTGTCTTCTCTCATTTTTCCTTGATTAGCTAGGCTAGAGGTTAATCGATTTTATTTATGTTTTAGTTCCATTAACTTTATTGTTTTCTTTTAATTTTATTTATATCTACTCTCATTTTTATTATTACTGTTTTTTCTACTTTCTTTCGACTTAAATTGCTCTTCTATTTCTAGTTTCTTAAAGGAATAAATTGTTCTTCTATTTCTAGTTTCTTAAAGTGAAACTTAGGTTATTAATTTTGAATTATTCTTTTATATTATTTGATATTACAGATTACCCTCTATAAACTGCTTCTACTATCTTGCAGACATTTTGCTAAGTTGTATTTTAGTTTTCATGTAGTTCAAAATATTAAAAAATTTCTCTTGCAACTTCTGTGACTCATGTTTTGTTATTTAGACTTGTGTTGTCTCCAAATATTTGTGTATTTTCTAGCTATATTTCTGGTATTAATTTCTAATTTAATTGCATTGTGGTCTGCAAACATATTTTATATGATTCCTATTCTTGTAATTTGTAAACGTTTATCTTACAGCCCACAATGTGTTCACCTTGATGAATGTTCCATGTGAGCTTTAAGAGAATGTGCATTCTGCTTTCATTGGAAGTATTTTACATATACACTATATAAAATACATATACATATATATGTATATATGTACATATATGTTAGATGAAGTCAGCTGATATGTTTTTATGTCATTTTGGTGAATTGACTGCTTTGTCATTATGTAGAGCCCCTCTCTATCCATGATAATTGTATTAGCCCTGTTGCCTTAATTAAAGGCAGAAACAGTGTGAACTCATGTTTATTTTAATATATATTCAGATCAGCTGATGCAGAATATAGTTATATACACCTGATTTAGTCAACACACAGTTTCCTTGTGCAAGTTGTTAACATGTCTTGGAAGCAGTGACAGCCCAGTAGCAACAAGCACACCTAGTACCCAGATCTTGGTTTCCAGTACCATTTTCTATTAAAGGAATCAGAGATCCTTGGAGAAACGGTTGATTTTAGCGCTAAGGAAAGAATTATGCAGGCAATCCTGGAGCATCTTATAGTTCAAATATGTAAAGGAGCTTAACAACAGTAATTCAAAAGGCATACCAAAGTTGACGCTAAAGCCAACCTCAGCATATAATGATGAAAGCGGGCACAATTTGAGCAGCAAAATGAATAACAGCAGTGTTGGATTTTAACCTGAAGAGTAAAATAAATATCCATGAGTTCATAATGAGAGATATTAATGATTGGAAAAAAACAAATGGGGGAGAAGAGATGAATCTTTCATGAAAAATTCCAAATAACATATGTATATATGTTTACTCTTCCAGAATGCTTCTTCCTCCAGGATGGTTCCCCTCCCCTCAAATATATGCTGGACTTTATGACTTGCTTTTGAAGAATAGGTAGACTCTTAACAAACTTTTTCTTTTAGGAGCAGAGAGTAAATAATTTAAGCTTGGCAGTCCATATATCTCTGTAGGAACTACTCTGCTATTATAAAAGTATGTGAAAGCAGCCATATTATATAATGCATACATGAATAGACATGATAACGTTCTAATAAAACTTTATTTTCGAAAACAGATAAAAGGCCTGATTTGGCCAGTGGGCCATTGTTCTACAACCATAGTACTAGAACGTGAAAAAGGAAAAAAAAACCAACTTTATAGTGGAGAAGCTGGCAAACGCTACTTTAACCAAGTGATGAAGGTTAACACCAATGGTGATAAGGATGTAGATATTACACACCCCTAAAAGGGTGCAATGAGAAGGGCACTTCATCTTTGTGGTGTTCATCCCCGAAACACATAACGCCAGTCTAATAACAATAAAAATCAGACAAGTACAAACTGAGGCACATTTTATAAAATACCTGACTTTTACTGTTCAAAACTGTCAAGGTCACACATAACAAAACCCCAGAAACACACCTCTTCAAGTTCCCTGTCAAAATAGCTCTTCATATGACAACTTGAATAAAATCATATCTAATTATGAGGATTGTCATTTATAATGAAAAGTGTTTGAATCACCATGGGATCTTAAAAAGATTTTAAAAAGATAAAATAGAGTCTATTTTCCCCCACTTGGGGTGGGGGAGACCCAAGGCCTTTTGCAATCTTATGGGTCAAACAGCCTCAGGTTTGTTTGCAAAGCTTTTTGTGATTACATTGTGCATGCTCTACGTGGTCCAAAGTTGAAACTTGAAGATAGCATAATGCTATGATCTAAATGCTGTGTCCCTTAAAAATCCCTATGTTGAAACCTAACTCCCAAGATGAGGGTATTAGAAGGTCGAGTCTTTAAGAGGTAATTAAGCAATGAGGATGGAGCTCTCATGAATGGGATTAGTGACCTTATAAAAGCTGACCTATTTTTAGTTTTCTGAGGAGCCTCCACACTGTTTTCCATAGTGGCTCTACCAACTTACATTCCCACCAACAGTGTAGGAGGTTCCCTTTTCTCCACACCCTCTCCAGTATTTGTTATTTGTAGACTTTTTAATGATGGCCATTCTGAGCAGTGTGAGGGAAACAGATTCATAGACATAGACAACAGACTTGTGGTTGCCTAGGGGGAGTGGGGAGGGAGAGGGATGGACTGGGAGTTTGGGGTTGGTAGATGCAAACTATTACATTTAGAATGGATATACAAAAAGGTCTAGCACATGTCTAGCACAGGGAATATTCAATATCCTGTCATAAACCATAATGGAAAAGAATATTGAAAAAGAATGTATACATCTGTATAACTGAGTCACTTTTCTGTACTGCAGAGATTGGCACAGCACTGTAAATCAACTATACTTCAATTAAAAAAAAAGACTGCCCTAGAAAACTCCCTTGCCCCTTCCACCATGTGAGGACACAGCAGATCATCGCCAGCTGTGAACCAGGAAGTGGGCTCTCACCAGACACCAAATCTGCCTGCACCTCGATCTTGGACTTGCAATGGGATTTGGACTTGATGACCTTCAAAAGTAAGTTTATGTACTACAATGCTGATATAATAATTCCTTAGAGGAAGAATCACAGGATTTAAGAACTTAGTCTCCCATAACACCACGAGGGAGTGGCTCACATATCAGCTAAATTCAAGGTCCGACCCAGTCTGTGAAATGTTTGCCAACCACATGGGCGGGAGTAACTAGGAATATCCCTTGTACTGTGAGACATAAATTATTATTTATTACTGACAGTGTCACTAAACAAGAACCCCAGAGACAGATGAGACTGTTTGGATTTGGGCAAAACCACACTGCTCATTTAGGGATACTGCTGGCCTCTATTCACAAAGTCACCAGAAAGAGGTATGGATTTGAATGGGGCTTTGAGCAGAAACAGGCATTAAATTCTTCATAAAGGTTTGTGGCCAAGAATTCCCATTGGGATCTTATGACCTGACTTTTCAGATGATTTTAAAAGTGTCTTCGACTGAAAAGCCTAGCACGAGACTTTGGCAGAAATTGAATAATGCTACTCAGCAGAGACCATTGGGGTTTTAGATTCAAAAGCTGCCTGATGCAGCCATTCATTATAGTCCTTTGAAAGATACTTGCTAGTTTTTTATTGAATATTTGTAGAAAATGCCCCCACCATGGAAGTACATAAAATAATCCTGAGACAGGTAATACCTAGAGTGTTTTGGGTAATGTAGGGGAAACATTCAAGTACACAAGAAACTGATCAGCAGACCGCATTGATAAAATGGAAATGTCATATTCAAGAGCATGAAAGAGAAGGTCAGGGGGAATTTGCCACATACATAAACAGATTGCCTGAAGTGTTATGACAGAGCCCTCTGAGGGTCTGCCTGCTCATTGCTCTGTTTCTGAATCCTATGATCATCTCCCAGCCACCACCAAACAAGCTGCTTGATTCTCTGTTGGGAGCTCCAGATGGAGCTTTGCCTTGCTTTCTTGAAATTGGCTTTGATATATCCTACAGTTCATCAAACTCTGGTAAAAGAAAGCAAGTTCAGTTTGCACAATGGGTGGAACTGTGCCCTACTTATTTAGAGATGGAGGAGGTATTATTTGGTAGTCCTAAGCAGAGTGGCTGAGGAGTGGTATGGTGGCCATATAAGCACTGTTGACTCTCCTTTGATGCTTCTGAGGAGCCACACACAGACTGAGTCGTGCCTGAGGCTAGAGTATCCCCAAGTAACTGTTATATGGAGTACACAGTAGCTTTTTGTGCATGTGGTCTACTCAAGATACGGTTTTGTGTGCACATGAATACTCAGAGTGTACTCGAGCCAGGGTTATACAATGTCAACAGTACGTGTAGGGGATTAACCCAGGTGCCATTGTGCCAACATTTTAGACCTGTTCTCAGGTTACTATATAAAACAAAACTTACATTCTGGATACAAATTATCAAATTAAAGAGACTTGCTTACTCATTAGGGCCGCTCCCTAATTTTTATTATTTTTTTATTAAGCAAGTAATTTTTATATTAAGCAAACAGATAAGTAATTTTTATATTAAGCAAACAGATATTTATCAGTGCCTATTATATGCCTGGCCTTGTACGAGAAGTTGGAGTGATAAAGCCCTTGCAGCAGAAGCACAGGAAGAAGTTCTTCCTGCGTCCTCATGGTGGTCACCAAGCTCTAGCTTGATCATTAGATCTTTTCTAAGATATTGGCCATAGTTGGCAGTAAGCTTGGGAGATTAATAAAATACAAGAGGACTGAATGTGTCACCCGAGTTGATACTTTATCACAACTGTCAACCTTGCCTGAAGAGAGCTGCAAGCTCGCCCAGGAGGAACTGTTGGATATTTTGATCATTCTAAAATTTAATGTGGTTACAGAGTTGATTTACAGCTGAAGTGGGAATGTTCTCTTTTTTTCTCTGGGGATGTCTGGATATCTGATTTTTCACTCTTGGCCGAGATGAGTGCAGAGGGATTTATGATACGCTGTTTAGAGTCTGAAGCCTCTGTTGATCCCCAACGTTAGCTTCTTTACTGTTGATTTGCATCTGGGCTAGTGGGTTTGAAAACCCTGTTACTTAAAGGGCCACTGAGCTTTTTCTGGCTGTTCTCTCCAAGTCAAGATTCCCGCCACAGATCTAAGTAGTTCAAGCCAGAGACTCAGTGTGGTTCAGGAACGCAAAATATGGACCCATGTGGAGCTTGTGCTGTGGGATGTCTCTCAAACCTCAGATTATGGCTTGTGATCTCTCTCTCATTCACTTCACTGTATCCTTCACCTTTAAATGAAAAGACTTATATGAATGTACTCTGTGGAGTCTGGTGAGGGCTTTCAAATATCCAAACTTGGAAAACAATACAAATGTCCCTATAGGTTAGTGCTAGAAGCTCAAGTTACCAGGGTGAATTTATAGGAAGGATGCCACTGGATAGTGTGGCCTCATTCTTATTTTCTAATGACATGGACACCATGGCTAAAAAGGTTAACATGTCTGTCTTGTGGTAGAGGTAAAACAAGTAAATTACCAATACAGTCTCTCCCTATCCTAAAGGGGGTATTAGGTAATGATACTTGGAAATTGTTGTCACTAAAAACTTGTGCATGATACCTGGAGTACAAAACCAAACCCCATTTGGTTTATGTCCATAAACCAAATGGGGTACAGAATTTTATGAATAATATCCTCTACTTACATCCCCTATCACTGAAGATGGGTGGTAAGTAAAGAGATTTCTGTTGGGAAGTAATGTAAGTGATACTATAAGTTAAATAATATATGGTGTGTTAAAAATTACCTTACTTGATGTGATTAAACATATGTAGCTAGTGATTCCCAGCATTAGAAAAGATTTCAGGGGGCCAGTTTGAAGCCCCCAACTGATTTGACAGCTAGGGAAAATAATAGGGCAGGAAAAAAAACACATGAAATAGGTCTTAGAAAATCTAAACACATAATTACATCTCCTCATCAATACATGTATAAAAGTTCAAATAGCTATTGATGTTGGAATAAAAGAGTAAGAGAACATCCAAAGTTCTGTGAAAGATGGATATGGTTGCAATGAATACGTTATGTAGAGCTAATTACCATTCTCTGTTGGATGGCTCAAGTCCAAGCCATCATCAGGGGCTTAGTAGGTTATTATTTAATATGAAATACCATAGAATATCTTGTAAGATAAGATGAAATACCTTTTCATAACTTGTATGAAAAGGTACCTGAGAAATATGTGGCGAGGAAAACTTGATTGAGGTCAGCTGTGGGGAAGGGCCTGTGACTCACCTCTCCACTGCTGGGAGATGCTGGAGGGAATGAACGACCTGAATGAAAACCATCCTTGTTAACATTTCAACAACCCTAGGAAGATCACTTTTTAAACATGTTACCGGTATTTAATAGTGGAAAATTCCAGGAGCCCCTATCTACAAATTATATGTAGCATGATATATCTGATTTCTCTTGATTGCTTATTAAAAACAAAAACAAGAACAAACCTGGACTTCCTGGATTTTATGTAGCAGGGCTAACCTGGATGATGAGGGGTAGGCACATAAGCCATATAATTAGTGGGATCTCAAATGGAGTCAAATTAAATGGCTTCATTCATGTCAGTGTTTTCTCATACATTGCTCAAATCTCTCCGGTTAACTTGAAACAAAAAAGAGATCCAATACAGGAGAAATACAAATTTTGGGAAATTGCGTTTGGCAGTTTCTTGATCCTTAAGGAAAATAATGTGTCATATGTTTCTGGGGCTTGCCTTATCATTTGAATCTTTCATAAACATTGGTGCTGGGTAAGATTTATGATTTATACTGAGTCTGCTTTGATAATTCAACCATTTGAGTTAACACAAAACTGATACCATAAGACATATACCTTAATCTAACTCAAGGAAAAATTTAAAACTATATAAATATATATAACTCAATTGGAAGCATAATATTGGGAAAATGAATTAGTAGCTTAAAATATACCCACCAACATATATACAAATGCACAAAAAAGAGTCATTTTCTTTTACATCCATGTTTTAAGAAAATTTCACAGAAGCATTACACATATCTCAAAAAATCTAAAAAATTGAAAATAAGAAACGTTCTCAGGACTTCCCTGGTGGCTCAGTGGTTAAGAATCCGCCTGCCAATGCAGGGGACATGGATTCGAGCCCTGGTCCGGGAAGATCCCACGTGCCGTGGAGCAACTAAGCCCGTGCGCCACAATTACTGGGCCCGCACGCCAGACCTACTGAAGCCCGTGCGCCTAGAGCCTGTGCTCCACAACAAGAGAAGCCACTGCAATGAGAAGCCTGTGCACCACAATGAGAAGCCTGTGCACTGCAACATAAAGTAGCCCCCATTCTCTACAACTAGAGAAGAGCCCGTGCACAGCAACAAAGACACAATGCAGCCAAAAATAAATAAATACATTTATTTTAAAGAATGTTCTCAAATAAGCACAATAAAAATTATAAAATAATTTCTATTAATGTAAAATTAAAACCCTGCAAATATTAGCAAACTCATTCAGTCAGTCACACACACACACACACATATCTCATGCATCATTGGCCAATGAAGTTCTAATCGTGAAATAAGTTGGTTTCACATTAGAAAATATACTAATGCAAGATAGCATGTTAATAAGTTAAAAGAGAAAGTTACACGATCAAATTAATAAATGCATCACAGGTCTTAAAGGCCTTTAATACATTAAACATTCATTTTATGAAAATAAATCTTAGAAGATTAGGGATGGAAATTCATCTATAAAAATAAAACAGATGAAAAAATTAAAGAAAAGAGGGGAGAGAAAAAAAGACACAGCCAATAAATAGTTGTAAAGGATTGAAAGTTTACCTGTAAGATTGGGAATGAGTCAGAGATATCCACAGTTGCCACTTCTCTTTAAATTATGCAGTTTTTCTAATTAGTACAGTAAAGTAAGAAAAAATTAAAAGTTATATGGTTAGGAAATAAAGAAATAAGACTGCTATGATCTATAGCTAATAGGATTGTATATGATGGAAATTCAAAATAATCTACTGAATAACTATTAGCATTCTAAAAAGTGAACATTTTACCAAGTTTGAAACCACTTATATAGCATTCAAATATCAACTTTCTTAGAATAAATTTAGGAGAATGGTGCAAAACTTGATTGACATAAATAAACCTAATAAACATTTATCAATAAAATAATTATAAATTATATGTATAATTTATATAATTTATAGATATTTAATCTGTATAAATATCTATAAATTATAATTATTTCATGAGTGAAATATAGTTAAAAATTGCATTACATTTTGGAAAAAAAAAAAGTCCAATGCCCAAACCTTGCCACAGCAATTCCACAGTTGGTTCTGTTCTAGAGGAGCCATTGTACATACGAAAAAGTTGCAATTAAACTCATTCTGTGAAGGACTAACTGTAGAAATAAAACATGGTAGAAAAGCTATTTTTCAGTAACATAATGAGCCCATAAATGATCTCTAAGATGAGATATTGTACAACAGAGAAAGTAAATATGGTAGGTGTGCACATCCATGTATGGATAAATCCTGGAAATATAATTTTATAAAGGTAATTGCAGAACATGATGCTACACTTGATGCAAGTTATTTAATGTATAAAGACATACTAAATGGTAGTATATTTTTGTATGGATTAAAACATATATAATACCATTATAAATATCCATAGGATGGCTGTACACTAATTTCAAATAATGATTGTCTCTTGGGAGGTGAGGGAAAATTAGAAGTGATGGGTAGCAGGGTTTTAGTTATATTTGTATTATTTAATTACTTAAAGATAATAGGAGAAAGAAATAAAGCAAGTGTGTTCAAATCATTTTAGTGAAGACTATATTTTGCATGTCATATTTTGATTTTTCACTTTTTCAGGTAGTTTATAATAAAAAGAGAAAAATATTCTTTCTGATTTTATGATTGGAAATTAAAAACATCTTAAATTTGTTTTTATGGAGAAATAGGTTAAAAAATACTAATATATTTCTTAGCCTTTGATTGGGAATTTTCTTTACTGGAATTTTATGGTGTTTTTCACTCTTTTTGAAAGTTAGGCTTTATTATTTTAGCTCAGAATAACTTACAAATCCTCAAGATGGAAGTGACCAAAAATCATCATATATGTATAGTGTATATTTCTATTTTATGATGAATAGAGCCAAAGATAATGAATCCCTTATTGTTTTCTCTGAGCCCTGTGATGGAACAATGAGAGAACTGAGTGATTGAAGCCAAATATTTAAGGAAATAATTGCATTTTTTTTTTCTTAAGGTCCCTTGCTATAAACATTTTCTGTCATTGAGCCATGTAGATGGGCTAGAATGAACCTAAGGGAAAAAAAAAATGGCCACAAATTCTTAATGTTAGCTTGTACTATATTTTTGACAAACTTATTTTTTATATATTAAATAAGTATTACCTTTTCTGAGCAGAAGCATACAGCAAAGAAAGTAGATATTGCTGAATTATCAAACAGCCCCATCAGCCCCATTAGCCAAAATTTTTTTCTTCTCATTTCTGAGATTTCTTTCAGCTCATCAAGTTCCTGCCCTTCCTGGAACTTTGTTGTGTCCTTCATCCTTTCATACTCTTTGCTATTCCAATAGAGTTTCCATTATATGCTTACTTAATTATAGTTTCTGTTCTTTGTGACTCCTTTCTGAGTTTCTCTAACCAAAAGAATCTGTCTACTGATAAATTCTGTGTGCTTACTAATAGCATCTAGCACGTACTTAGTTCCCCAAAAACATTGTTGAATGGACGGGTTGAATAAATCTAAGTAGTATACCATCAGCATAATGAATACATTAATGAATGAGTATAGTTATAAACAATGGACATTCATGTACCCACCAAATAAATATTTTCTGGAAGTAAATAGCTGCTGTCATAGACAAACTTACATGAAATGAAGAATGCAAGCACTGGAGATTAAGCTGGCTACTTCAGGGAGCAGTGATAATTTAAAGTGTGGGAATAAAGCTGTAATTTCAAAGTTCATCAAAATATAGAATGATATGCAAGATCTTTCTTGGTCTCCAGAAGACAGTGATTTGCTCTTTGTAGCTGAGTGGTGAAAACTAAGCTCAGAAATTTAATATGTGTGATACTGAATTTTAACATTAGTTGAATGCATGGCTTTGCCATGTCTTTTATGTGTCAGTAAATATATTGATTAGAAAAAAAATGTGTCCAGCAGTTAGAATAAGCACATCTGGAAAAATTGAAGACACTGGAAAATATCTGACTGAAATGTTCAATATCTTTATTTATTTATTTGTTTTTTTCAGTATCTTTAAAGCATTTTCCTCTGTGCCTCAGTTTCCTAAGAAAGATTTTCCTTTACTGTTACTGATTGCCAATCAGAATGCAAACTCAACCTAGCCAGGTGGTATAATATGAAACTAACATAAGGAAGGGAGGGATTATACTCAAATAGAATGCAAAGATTTACTAATTTATATAAATGGAAATTCAGGGAATAGTTGTGAGGATGGATTTTAAGGTACTTCGCCAAAGAGAATGGAATGTAAATTTAGCTTGAACTGAGCATATATAAATCTGGACAAAATTCTGGCCCTTGATAATTATAACAAGAGGCCAGAAAGCCCATGGTACAGTAGAGAGGAGAAAGATGGCCTTTCAGTAATGCCTTCTATTTACTCACTCCGTCATATGTGTTTCCACAGAGTCCTAAAGATTTACTTTCACTCATGCCAGGAAATACTAGGATTTTATAACAACAACAACAATCACGTGTATATGACTTTTCTACATTTGGAGTGGTAGTTGGAAAATCTGCAAATGAAGTGATTTTCCTGATATCAGCAAGGATAAGGGAAGCTCAGGGTCATGAGACTGAATCATCAGATATAAAGTACAGGAATGTTTATCAAAGTAAACATCCAAGTGGCATAAAAGTTTAATGTAATAGTCTAATCCAGTGCTTCTCATTTGCTTAATAGGCAACTGAATTACCTGCATATAATGTTAAAATGCAGATTCAGATTGAGTAGGTTGGGGGTGCGGTCTGAGATTCTGAATTTCTGTGAGCTCTCAGGTGCTGACCATCTGCTTATCCATGGGACAAAAGGTTTTAGTATCAGGGGTCTTGCCCAAAGAGATCTCTCCCTGAAGTTAATGAATCATAAGTTTCTGAGAAACTGAATGATAATACACCAAAGCTCTGCTTGATTTATATAATAAAAACTTTTTAAAAACCCTGTCTTTTAGTGAAACATATCTGCTGTCCTTCTCTGTGCCTGTGTTAAAATGCAGTTTCGTATTCAGTGGCCCTGACCTCATCCAATTTCCAGAACTAATTAGCTTATAGAGAGATAGCATCTTGAATGAAAGAAAGGCAGATTCCCTGTTATAATCCCCCAAATTCATAACATACATTCTTCAGGTCTCCTTTAATTGTATCCATGGTCATTTACTATGGAAAGGGAAATCTCCAACTTTTCAGAGATGACTAGATGCTTGTTTATGTGAAGTTTAATCTCTAAGGATTTAATAGAATCTTGGCACTTAGGTGCAGCTTTCAATATTATGAATATCAATGTGATTACATACATAGATATATAAAATCAAGTAGCTTTCACTAAGTTAAAACAGTACTGTGACTTTACCATTTTCTCTCAAAGGTAGTCCAACTTCAGTTATGCTGGTACAAAAAGCCTGACTAGCATAAAGTATCAAAGACCCTAAATGTCTTGTTAAGATCCATGTATAACTGATGGCAATAGATAGAATCCACCAAAATACAGTTTGTCACACCAGTGAGGGACCTGGGAGTCCAAACATCTAAGGATAAAATGTTGCTTACGGACTGGAGAAAAAGTTGCTTTACTTTTAGCACTTTACCACTAGGAATGAGAAATAGTCCTTGGTGGGCCACACAGCTATTCTTCTTTCCACCACTGTATATTACTTTATAGCTATTCCCTGTAACCAGTTGATGCACACACACAGCACGCACACACACACAAACACACACTGGAAAGTCTGAATCAGATATACAAGAGGCCACAAATAATATGCAGATACCAAAGGGAAGCAGATCATCATGATATTAACACTCAGTATTGGCACAGAAAGACCATAGAGAAAGAAACCCCCCCACCTTCCCCTATGTCAGTACTGTAGGCGATGAATCTAATTTTCAGATTCACCCAGAAAGAGAAATAGATTGACGTTAGCACCTCTACTGATTCTTTTTTTTAAAAAATAAATTTGTTTATTTTATTTATTTATTTTTGGCTGTGTTGGGTCTTCCTTGTTGTGCTCGGGCTTTCTCTAGTTGCAGTGCGCGTGGGCTACTCTTCGTTGCGGTGCATGGGCTTCTCATTGTGGTGGCTTCTCATTGTGGTGGCTTCTTTTGTTGCAGAGCACGGTCTCTAGGCGTGCAGGCTTCAGTAGTTGATGGCTTGCGGGCTCTAGAGCACAGGCTCAGTAGTTGTGGCGCCTGGGCTTAGTTGCTCCACGGCATGTGGGATCTTCCTGGAACAGGGCTTGAACCCTTGTCCCCTGCATTGGCAGGCAGATTCTTAACCACTGCACCACCAGGGATGTGCCACCTCTACTGATTCTTGATCAGTTCCAATACTCTGGCTAGATAGGCAAGGGTTATTAAGAAGCAAAATTGGAAGATGCTTAAATAGGAGATTTGGGGAAGCTTCTGTTCAAGAACCTCTCTAATTATCCCAAATCCAGAGGATATTGTTTCTTATGTGAGTGTCACAGAAGTCTTCTATGGACGAAAGTCTTCTTAATAACCAGAATGCCACAATGATCAATTCTGTAGATAGCAAGCATCCAGCCTCCAAGGGTGTCCAGTGATTATTTTTTGGGCTCATGAACAAAGCCCTCAATGTGTCAAGGGTAGAAACTATGCATGAATTCAATAATGTGAATCTAAGCTGATACCACTGCTGCTGACTGCTCAATTTGCTTGTGAAGGCATCTCTGTCTTAACATCCAATATGATACCTCACCAGGAAGAGACTAGCCATTTACCATTAGCATAATATTTATAATGAACTCTTATTTAGGCAGAACACTTACATTTGCAACTCACAACTACATATGCACAAAATAGAAATTTATCACCTGATATTGAAAATTCCATGGATAAACCTAATTTCAAGTATATCTGATTCCAGGTGCTCATGCTATATCATCACATATTTGTATATTTTCATATAATATTTCTTTGTTGATTTCATTCTCGGGCCTCTCCTCTTCAGGTAGCCCTAAAAATAGTCAGTGACAGCTTAACATAGTACCTAAAGTTGAAGATCACTGAGAAGTGCTGAGATTCTTTTTGCTGTGGTGTTGATTTCTCTGGCTGGATTTCCATGCTTGTGTTATGTCTCTCTACCCCTGAGTAAAACTCTATCCAGGGAAATGTGATTCCTTGATGGGAATGCCCAAGAGGTTTCATCATTGTGACAGTGAAATGTGAAGGTAACTAATTGGTAGTTCTGATTAAACCACTGTAGCTGGGGAGGGGCAGTTCTAAAATGAAAAAATGATGAGAAAAAAAGAAAGCATGAAATAACAGATACACATTAGAAATAGAGGAAGCAATGATTTCTCCATACTGTACAGAAACTTACTTTTTTATTTTGATTTGCATTTTCAACCTGCTCTTCCTCAAAACATTATTTCAAGCTTACCACATGTCTTAGGTTATGTCCTCATATCTTATATAACAATGCTTTTGAGTTAGAAACCCAGTTAAGTGAAAATAATTTAAATATGTCAAAGAAGAAGACATAGATATCTTCCATGACTATTATGATCTGATTTTCCAAGGATGCATAAAATTCAAATAAGTAGAAAAGTAGAAAGCATGAGAGTCCAAGACAAAAGAATTTTATTATGGAAGAACTTGATTAAGTTAGAGAATAGAAAACAGTCTGGAATTAATTGAGCCTACTCATTAGTCTTAACAAACACATTCGTATTTCAAAATCTTTCTAAATTGATGTCTAAAAATTCATTTATTCAACTTCATTTTATGAATTCTAAATTTACTTTTCAATTACAATCTAAGTTGCTCTGTAATATGGTATATTCACTGTATTTTGCATGTAGGGCGTGACTATAAATTAATTTGAATATATACATGTATATATGTTACATATGTACATATATATATAACTATCTAACCATGAGATAATCATTAACTGAACACAGTTGTGTCAGTTGTGTAGAAGTTCAACCTGAAAGTTGTAGGTTTATCGGTAAATTATTAGTATAAATTATTGATACTATAATCAAATTTTCTTCCCTTATTCTTTATTTTTTAGAAAGCAAACCTTCATTGCTTTTGGCTGCATATTTATATCTTTTCAGTATTGTTGAATAATTATATGCTACATTTTATGTTTTCAGTATATCTGGTGAGACTATGAAAGATTTTTATACGTTTCTCAACTTTATGTTTTTGAGATCTTATTCTTCTTTATGCATTATATTGTTTTGAATCTTAATTAATAAAATGAAGTCTCTATTTTATAGGAACTATATGTAAAAAAGTAAATTGTTCTTAAAAGCCCATTTTTTCTATCCCTTTTAAAAAAAAATCAGGGCTGTGTGATATTTTTGTCTTCCAGGGAGAGGAGGCTCTTTATATTTTTGATGAAATTAGAAATTAAATTTTTCCACATCAATATGAGATCCTATTGAAAGCTCTGTTAAAAGCTAATTAATTGCCTGTTTATCTAACAGTTTTAATCTATGGCAACTGCAATCATTATAGGAAATTTGATTATTTTTTTTCGACACTAAGAAACAAAGGTGATAAGGAAGCATCTGTAAGTATTATATGATTTTTTAAGTCCTTCACTTGTTTAGTGAATTATTTCTGAGTGTCTATTTTTAACTTTATAGTTTAGAACCTACTATTAGCAATTGTGAACTAAATTGGGTCAATACTTGATGAAATAAAAACTCCTTGATGTTTCTATACTGTTCCTTAGAAGAGTACCTGAATCAAAGTAGGCACTCAGTAAACATCCATTGGAAGTCTGACTGAATAATGGTGACAGCTCTCTCTTCATCTGTACTGTTTAAATCCCCAGTGGACCCCAGCTCTCATGTGCAACTCTCAGTATATCTTAAATGAAGCCCCCACTTTTTTTTTTTTTTTAATAATCTCAGCTTTGGTTTGTTTGTTTATTTATTTATGGCTGTGTTGGATCTTTGTTGCTGCATGTGGGCTTTCTCTAGTTGCGGCGAGCGGGGGCCACTCTTCATTGCGGCGTGCAGGCTTCTCACTGCGGTGGCTTCTCTTGTTGCGGAGCACGTGCTCTAGGTGTGCGGGCTTCAGTAGTTGTGGCTCGCAAGCTCTAGAGCACAGGCTCAGTAGTTGTGGCGCACGGGCTTAGTTACTCCACGGCATGTGGGATCTTCTCTGACCAGGGCTCGAACCCCTGCATTGGCAGGCGGATTCTTAACCACTGTGCCACCAGGGAAGCCCAGCCCCCACTTTTTTTTTTTTGCGGTACGCGGGCCTCTCACTGTTGTGGCCTCTCCCGTTGCGGAGCACAGGCTCCGGACGCGCAGGCTCAGCGGCCATGGCTCACGGGCCCAGCCGCTCCGTGGCACAAACCCGTGTCCCCTGCATCGGCAGGTGGACTCCCAACCACTGTGCCACCAGGGAAGCCCCAGCCCCCGCTGTTTGATTGGGTTGTGTTTTTTTTTGATATTGAGCTACATGAGCTGTTTGTATATTTTGGAGATTAATTGGCTGAAAACCTAAACAGACATTTCTCTAAAGAAGACATACAGATGGTCAACAAACACATGAAAAGACACTCAACCTTACTAATTATCAGAGAAATGCAGATCAAAACTACAATGAGGTATCACCTCAAACCGATCAGAATGGCCATCAGCAAAAAAAATCTACAGATAATAAATGCTGGAGAGGATGTGGAGAAAAGGGAATCCTCTTGCACTGTTGGTGGGAATGTAAATTGATACAGCTACTATGGAGAATAGTATGGAGGTTCCTTAAAAAACTAAAAATAAAATAACATATGACCCAGCAATCCCACTGCTGGGCATATATACTCTGAGAAAACCATAATTCAAAAAGACTCATGCACCCCATTGTTCATTGCAGCACTATGTACAATAAGCCAGGACATGGGAGCAACCTAAGTGTCCATTGATGGATGAATGGATAAAGAAGATGTGATACATATACACAATGGAATATTACTCAGCCATTAAAGGAATGAAATTGGGTCATTTGTAGAGATGTGGATGGACCTAGAGACTGTCATACAAAGTGAAGTAAATTAGAAAGAGAAAAACAAATATCGTATGTTAACGCATATATGTGGAATGTAGAAAAATGGTACAGATGAACCTATTTGCAAAGCAGAAATAGAGACACAGACATAGAGAACAAATTTACAGATACCAAGGGGGGAAAGGGTTGGTGGTGGGATGAATTGGGAGATTGGGATTGACATATATACACTACTATGTATGAAATAAATACTAAAGAGGACCTGCTGTATAGCACAGGTAACTCTGCTCAGTGCTCTGTGGGAAGGAAAATCCAAATGGGAAGGAAATCCAAAAAAGAGGGGATATATTTATACATATAGTTGATTCACTTCGCTGTACAGCAGAAACTAATGCAACATTGTAAAGCAACTATACACCAATTTTAAAAAAAAGAAGCCCCAAGAGAAATAATTGATGAATCAGTGTTGTGTGCCAAACTTCGCCGTCTTGATTAATCTAGAGAGAAGATGAAAATTACCTACCTGCTGGCAGCATCTTCTCAGCTGATTCTCTATTACTAATTGTTCTTGCTTTGAAGGACTATGGCTTCTCCTGCTTTGTCATTTGCTTGCCAAAGTACATCATCATTTCTTTACTTGGCTTATAGTTTAAAAAATAACTATCCCTTGTAAGGGAAGAGGAAGGTGGTACTCTTATTGGCTTATTTCCCTTTAAGACCTAGTTAAATTAGTGAATTGTTCATTTGATTGATTCAACCACTTTGTTCTACTTAGTTAAATTAAACCATTCACCTAATTTAGCAAAGTTATGTTGCTTAGTACAGAATTAGCTTTAAATCATAATAAACTCTGAACCCTAACAGATCAGTGTGATTTCTTTTTTTTTTTTTGCTGTGCTGGGTCTTTGTTGCTGTGCGCGAGCTTTCTCTAGTTGTGGCGAGCGGGGGCTACTCTTTGTTGTGGTGCACGGGCTTCTCATTGCGGTGGCTTCTCTTGTTGCGGAACATGGGCTCTAGGTGCGTGGACTTCAGTAGTTGTGGCACACAGGCTCAGTACTTGTGGCACGCGGGCTCTAGAGCGCAGGCTCAGTAGTGGTACATGGGCTTAGTTGCTCCACGGCACGTGGGATCTTCCCGGACCAGGGCTTGAACCCTTGCCCCCTGCATTGGCAGGTGGATTCTTAACCACTGCACCACCAGAGAAGCCCCCAGAGCAGTGTGATTCTGATAGTGTATTGATTACAAGTATGGGCACTGTGGCAGGCAGAGTTACGGCTCCACAGAGATATCCATGTCCTAATTCCCAGAACCTGTGAATACGTTAGGTTACATGGCCAAGGGGAATTACTGTACAGTTGCAGACGGAATTAAGGTTGCTAATTAACTGGTTTTAAAATACGGAGGTTAGCCTGGATTATTCAGGTGGGCCCAATGTAAGAGCAAGTGTTTTTAAAAGTGGAAGAGGAAGGCAGAAGAGTCAAAGGAAGAAGTGTAAATGGCAGAAGCAAGGCCAGAGAGAGGCAGTGCTGCTGGCTTTGAAGATGAAGAAGGTAGTCAATGAGCCAAGGAGTGCAGCAGCCCTTAGAAGCTGGAAGGAACGAGAAAACCAATTCTTAGATTTTCCAGAAGGGAAGACAGCTCGGCTAGACTTCTGAACTGTAAGATAATAAATTTGTGTCTATTAAAAATTAATAATAATAACTATCCTTGTTTCCATAATCTTAAATGTCTTTAGCTGAGAGAGAATCTCTTTTTAGTAAAATTTAGTGCCTAAATGAACAAGTAAGTTGGATTATTTACTGTTTACTTCCATTTGATGATCGGGACTGAGTTTCATTTCTCTTAAGGTTTGGATCATTACAATTTAGATCAAGTTGGATGGAAAGCAAAAAACCCTCTTCTTGTAACTTCATGTGTCCTAGAGAACATGTGCCCAAAGGAAGAAACAAATGTGGAGCAACAAATGTTGGATATATCATTAAACTTGTTTCCTGGGGTGGCAGTTCCTAAAATGTGGTTTGGAGACCTCTGGGGTTCTCTGAGGTTTTTGAGAGGATCAGCAAGGTTAAACTTTTTCAAATAACCCTAAAATGTTATTTGCCTTTCCACTTTCGTTCTCTCAAGAGCATGGAGTTGAATTTTCCAGAGGCTATAAGGAGTATGAATTCACAATAGATGGCATATAGAAATAGAATTCTAGTTGTCTTCTATTTAGCTAGACATTAAAGAAATCTGCAAAAACATAAAAATGTTTTTTTCCCTCACAATTATTTTTCTGGGACATATTGCCACTTTTCATTAAAAATGTTATTTTTGTTAAAACATAATAGGTTATTGTTATTTCAAATAAATTAGTAATATAATAGTTTGAAAGTTCTCAGTATGAACTTCTTAACCAGTGACTATCAATGGATATAACGTCTTTCCTTTATCTTCCACTAAGAAGTAATATTACTACTGAGGAAATGGAAGTCATGAAAGTTTAGGTTAAGCTAAATTGAAATAGAAAATTTTACAGCTTCCGTATTATATTTATGGGCCATTTTAAGAATTCAGCATTTCTGCTAGTCACTTTGTACTTGAAACATACTAATTTGTATTGCTCATCATTGCATTTTGCTTTAGCTTCACAGGTTTGTATTCTGTGAAAAGGTCATGCATATTATGACATCTTAAATGTAAGCGATTTCTCTAGTGAGTAGTTAGTGTATGGAATGATCATGTTAATGAAATAAGCAATTTTGGATGTACTCTTAGAGAATAAAGTATACCTAAGTGCCACATGTGATTTATCATCCATAAATTGAACCCTGAATATTTAGAGAAGACAGTTTGCTTATGAGATAATAAAGGTTTCTGCTAAATGAGTTTCGCTGGCATTAATATACATATATTTTAAAACCTTGTGAGATTTTAAGGAAAGATATTCTATCAGATTATTTCATAATCACCCAGGTTTTTCTTAACTCCCCTTGGGGCTGTAGGATATGATTTTACAGGTACTGTACCTCCCAACGCTTAATGTAGAATTCACAAAGATTCCCAGGTGAAGAGCACTCAGTGTAGCAATTCACTGTGCAACCTACATATCACATATAATCGCTTTGACTTTCCTTCCTACATTATTGCTAGGTTTAGTGAGAGGTAGCCTCTCATTATGTGTGTGTGTGTGTGTGTGTGTGTGTGTGTATAATTTATATAATGTTATATATTATACATATAAATATATGTAGGTATATATGTATATAAATATTGTTAATTAAATATTACATAAACACATACATATTACTCTGTACTGGCTTTTGGCAAAGAGTCTAATGTTTCACCATTCTCAGCTCTCCAATATTGAGAATTTTACTAGTATTATTTGTTCAGTATTTCAATTGGTATTTCTCCCAAGGAAGAAAAACAGTCCTGCTATTCCTTGAAAATGTACCATTATTTTTCACAATTGGAGACACTTGTGTCATAGCCATCTTGAAGAATGCATTCAAAGTCTCCCACAGAGCCATGCACACAGTATTAATGTATCTAACACTAAAGCTGGAACTGTGCAGTTGACCCCTTAGGATTTAAGCCTGTGACTGCTTTCACTATGATTATCATGGTGAGATCAAGGTCCCATGAAATAATTTCTTCCCGCTTCAAATTGTTCTATCACTCAAACATATACACAGGAAGGAAAAGCAAAGAGACTTACAAAACCCCAGACACCCTATTCTGGACTGGTTCGAAGCATTAAGTTGTTCATGAATTGATATCACAATAGCTTTTGTTAAGTAGAAGCACATTCTTCCTTAATGGTTAAAACATTACTGAAGCTTTTAATAAAATAGTTTTATAAACAGAGTGGGCTGTAAGGAGCTTGCGTGGGGATGATTTTATTTCATCTTATTACTTCACTTAAAGAATTGTATTTATTTATTTAAAACCTCAGAACTTCATAAGATTGATTGAACACTGAAGGGACCGAATTCAGTTTAGATGTTTCTCAACATTTCAGTCTGTTGTGCACAGTGAGTTGGAAACATGTAAAGGATTATTTGAATTTATTCCTAGGGACTTGTGAACATGGTCTGTTTCACAAATAAACAACCTTTCCTAAGAAGTCATAATGACAGATGAGCCTATGAAGATGGAAATTATTGAAAAACTGTTTGCTCCGTGATATGTAGGTCAGAGAGACCAGATTTTCTTTTTATCCATATGTATGGAGGTGGAGGTATACGTGATAATCCTTGGTTTATTTTACAAACTGTAATTATTTCACAGAGCAATGTACCAAAACCAAAATTAATTCTATTTTACTGATTAAAAAGGTTCTTTGAGAATAGGAGTGTAATTTATAAATTGATATTAGAAATAGAAATATTAAAATCACATTAATAATACTATTATTTGTAATAAAATGGACAAAATTAGCAATATAAAACTATTGGAAAATACTTCACAGGTTAATTTGGTCATTATATGCTTATTAAGGAAAAGAAGTAAACATTGATTTAATGGCAAGACACTATATTATCATTATACATTTTAAAATAGAACACATGAAGCAGTGCTGCAAATTTACTTTTCACAGTTTTTATTTTGCAAAATTTCAAACTATAGCAAAGTTTAAAGAGCAGTACAATGATCATATCTTTGCCTAGCTTTAGCTTTATTCGCTGTTAATATCTTTCCGCACCTCTCTCTCTCCCTTTTCCTCTCCCCTCAACTCTCTCTCTTCCATTTAACTGAGAGTTATGTCATCTGTGTTCTTACCTCCTCTCTTTTTTGTGCAACTTCTACCTAGCTCTCTGCTAGGCTCTGGACCTGGCCAGAGGGATCTGGCAATGCATTTCCACATGTACACATAGTTTGAAATTCACTGTATTCTTCTAATTATATTGTAGGAGAAGACTATACATTGCTTATTTGTTCTTAACCTGTGCTAGATTTTGTATTGAATGTTCATCATTATCCTTTAGGAAACTGGCTGAAATATTCTGTCTCTCTTCCTCTCAGTCAAATCATTTACCTTAGCCGTAAAGATTGTTCGACCTGCAACAAAATAATCCGTCTCAGGGCCTCTTACACCCGTCTGATTCTATTTATAATCAAATTTCTGGTTTTCTCAATTCTCTTTCAATTATTCTGTCTCATTCTGGCTTTACCTCAGCTACGTCATAGAAACAACTCATGCCATTTCTGCATGAGTTACCTTCCATATTGCATATTTTTTCCCTTGATTTCTCAGCAACACTCAGTACTTTCAATGGTACTATCACTGTGAAAATGTTTTTTTTTTTTCCTTTTTTTGTCTTTGGTGAACTTTTAATGTAATGCCTACCTTTCTGCCTATACCTTCTGGGTCTCCTTTGTTGCCTTATTATTTTTCATCCAGCCTTTAAACATTTTGCTAATTATGTTTTATCCTAAATTCTCTTCTCTTTTCATGCCATGCATTCTTTAAGAAATGACAATTGCCTAAAACTATGATTACCACTTTCCTAGGAATTAATCACAGTTAATATCCAGGATGAAACCCACCATTCCCAGATCCCTCTGGATATCTCAGAAGTACTTCTTTGGTTGTTCTAAACCAACCTTATTACTGTATCCTACCTGCCTTTAAATTAATTTGTTTCCAGTTTTCCCTATTGAGTACATAATCATCGTTATCTATCAAGCCCAAAGCATCAAAAGTATCTGTGATACCATTTGTTTTTCTCACAGCATTATGCAGTTGTTCACCTGCTAGGTGTTTACATCCTAGGTATCTTTCAAATTTATGTTTTCCTTTTTACCCCTCTACTCTATTCCAAGTGATCATAATCTCTTTTCTGGACTCTTACACTGCTGTCATATCTGTTCTCCTCATATGCAGTTTTGCATTCTTCTAATTTATTTTATACATTGCTATTCGAATAACTTTTTTGTTACCTAAATCTGATTATGTCATCCCCTCACAAGATGATAACAAATGGAAAGCTGACCTTTTGGCTTTGGCTAAAGATGATATTCAACTATGACCTCAAGCCCCCTGCATTGTTTGACTTCTCTCTAACTCTTTAAGCCCATCTCCCATTATATCACCTTCTCTGTTTCTCAAGTCCAGTTTCTAGAATTTTCTGTATTTGATGATGGAAGCCATGGGGGAAAAAACAACAACATTGTACATCTATATTTATTATATATCAACTCTTCCACAGTAGAATCTGGTAGAGTAAGGTGAATCTTTTCCAGACTATAAAGTAAAGGAGAGAGTATATATGATGCTCAATATGAATACTTATTTCCAAAGTATAACTTATAGAGTGGGCAGATATTATACCTACCTGACTATGTAACTGATATTTGACCTATGGTTCTCTAAGTCTGTTAGTATAGTGACTATGGATCCCACTTGAGCTCTGTAAGTAGTATGTTGTTCCCATCTGTAACTATGAGGTTCCAAAGGCTAGAGTGCACAAAATAGTAGTATATCTCAGTGCATTCCAGAGGTTTTATAGTGAATGCCTTTATTTTACAAAGTTGTAGTAGTAGGAATAGCAGAAGGGAAAACTGTGTGACCATCAGTGTTTCTTTTGTGTTTTCCCAGCAAATTAAGGAATGACCCACATTCAATATTTAATTCCAATATCTATTATTCTAAAGAATTAATAACACCATTACACAATGAATTTATTCTCATACATTTAAGTTTCAACTCAATACTAATTACCCCAAATAGCAGGTCTAAATATAAAACCTATTGCCTTAAAGGAATTAGAGACCCACTTCCTGTTTTCAATTTGCTCTAGAAGCATGATAATATAATATAATTCACCTAAAATTTCCATAATATTACTACTGGTTAAAATATTGGGTTGGCCAAAAATGTTCATTTGGGTTTTTCTGCACGATGTTACAGAAACCTGAATGAATTTTGTGGCCAGCCCAATATATCATACCTTTTGGACGACTGGTAAAAAGTTGTGGAACAACCTGGAAGTAAGTTGCACAGCAAACGGAATCTGGAGAGATTTTATTTAACAGCTGGGGCAGGATGTGTGCTATGGGTCATCTAAAGCTTGTTATGGAAATGACTTTTGGTAACTCTAAACACTTTCTTTCTATAGATTGGGCAGTTGGAAGAGATCAGTTTTGTAATCTATCTATTATGTTTTAGCAGGGAAGCAACAAAATAATTGACACTCCACAGACATGTTTGGTTCTCAAAGCTGTTTCATAAGCTTCAATCATAAACTGTACTCACATCAGCTTTAAATGACACAATGTGCTTATCTAAAAGGCAGACCTGGAAAGCAGCCTGTGATAAGTGATTCCTGTCACAACACAGCTCTGCTTCAGTAGATGTGTGTAGGGTAGATGACAGCAAGATGCCCAACAGCTGCTGGCTGCTGAACTAACATGAGATGACACAGGCAGGGGTGGCAGGCAGAATACATTCTTTTAAGGATATTCTGAAATGAACCATGGCTTCAGATAGGTGGAAAAGCTAGGGAATAAAAAGATCAACTTAAAACTGAAATAGTTCTTAAAAATCATAGAAAGCGTGACTAGACTAAATGTCAGTAAGGTCTGTAAAATTCAGATAGCATTTGTTTGCAGAGAAAGGTTTTCAGTCACTCATTTGTTTTTTCAAGCATGTCCACATACATACATGACTTCTGTTTTGAATGAAGAAAATTGTCAATTTAAAGAGATTTTTGGTTTCATTATTTTAGGTATGTTTACTCTCTGTTGAAGCAAAGTAAATAACACTGAGTTAAATTTGTTTTAGACAAAAATATCCAGTATTCCTGCAAACCATCCTAGAACACTAATCATTTTGTACCTCTTCTGATGAATCTTGTCAGTAATTAGACTGTTTTCTTTACCTGACAGTTAGAGTTTATCTTTTCAGTAAATGCATTTTCTCTTTTGGAAAGTTGACAAGGAGCACATCCACGTCCCTTGTAGCTAATGGCTGTTATCACTTTAGGTTTACAGATGATAGATTTTCTTCTAAATAACCTCCAGGGTGATCTTCATTGTCAGTGTTGTCATCCCTTGAATTTGGATATAGTTGATGGAGTTATGTCATTGCAGCAATGAAACTTCCCCATGACCAAGATTTTGCCATATTTTATACTGATAATATTATCAAATAAATATATTATGCTCTTTTCTACCAAGTTAATCATGAAAGCTATAGAAATATAAAAACACACTATAATAAAAATAAATCTAAAATTAATTTCATTCATGATATTGAATGAAGTAGGTGCTTTCAGCATCAAAAAATAAAAATCTGACTAATCACTTAAATGTTACATTTACAGTAATATCTCTTAGCTGAATTATTTTTTCATTTAGGTGAAAATGAATGTAGAGGAGAGTTCATTCTAATTTAATGTTTCAATTTTAATACAAACTACTTGAGGTGATATGTCTATTTTTTATTACTTTGTCAAAATATTTCCTTAGCCCAACTTCTTGAATATATCCATTATACATGACAAAACATCACCTCTTTTTAATAATAAGCTCTAAACCTTCAGGTTGACAAATATTTATTCATGGAAATCTTATAGTATAGTGTCTGTGAATTCCCAGATAAGAGCATAAATCTGTAGTATAACAAATACAGTAGTCCACATAAGATATAAGAAAAGTAAAGCTACTGAATGGTACCGATAGCGTTCAAGTCTTCATGGTAACATTATTAAGAAATAACCTCAACTTTGTGAGAGCGATTTAATCTGAAATACTCTAGATTAAATATATTTTTCGAAAGCATCCTGAATACTCTATTTGAAATGATCACACTCTTTTCTGTGGCAGGCAGTCCAGGATAGTGGTAATATTGCCTTATTCACTGATCATCTTGACTACGTAACTTCAAAACGTCTTCCACGCTGGAATGTATCAACCATGACATATAATATGATCAGAGTCAAATATTTGTAGTAGTGGTATTACTGACCTCAGTCTGTTTTAATACAATGAAAAATATTTCATGTTATTATGTGCATCTGGATTTTAGTCAAGTTTCAGTTTGTTGAAGAGTGGAAAGTAGAAATTGATATGCAGTTTCAACAAACATCCCAAGTTATACATTTGTAAAGAAAATTTAAAATTTAAGTGAAAGTATGTTTGTTTCATATCACATTTAATAATTATGTATTACAGGTATATATTTCATATATCCTCATCACTTTTGATGTATTATTACTTTTAATTTGTAAATCTGCATGTGAAAGCACAGGTTTAGAAATAAATCTTAAACCAGAATGGAAGACATCAGTATGGATGTACCTAGGTTTACAATATCTACAGGTCATTCCCATAACACAAAAGAAAATGCTCAGTATGGAGACTAGATCAATTAACTATCAACTTATTTAATATTCCAATTTAAGGAACTGTAGGTCTTTGAACATATATAAAAACCTAAAATTTTAAGTCTTTGTATAACTTTGAAATCAGGTCACGATTTGTAAGGGTTCATAAATGCAAAAGGTGTTCGACCCTTCATAGTGGAAAACTTTTATTTTATATGGATGAAAAAATGTATAACACAAATAGTACTTTACAGTGGAAGAATATGAACTTATGGATAAAATCAGTTTATGTGAGACAATTATTCAAAATGTAAACTTTTTTCACAAATATCCAAAAATATAATTATGAAGTGTAAAGGTGCCATTGCTCAGAATAATTATAATTCCAATGAGTCTCTCTTTATGAATAATATAACTACCTATTTTCGCTAATCTAATTAGGAATGTGTAGCACACTGTCCTTTGGCCAGGTCCATTTGTGGGTTTAATTCCTGAGTCTAACTTTCATATAATCTAGTATATTTTTATGACCTATCTTAAGGAAACATAAGCTACAACATGCACAATTCTAAAGGACAATTAGGAACTTATACAGCAAGCTTCTGAGATGTTCAAACACTGACAGGCACCATTTAACTCTCTATGAAACTATTGTCCTTCAATGTGTAGAGTACAGATGACTGCAGATATGACTCAACCTTTCAGGCAGATGAAGAAGAATCATACAACAAAAAGATCTTGTAGGGCTTCCCTGGTGGCGCAGTGGTTGAGAGTCCACCTGCCGATGCAGAGGACACAGGTTCATGCCCCAGTCCGGGAAGATCCCACATGCCGTGGAGCGGCTGGGCCCGTGAGCCATGGCTGCTGGGCCTGCGTGTCCGGAGACTGTGCTCCGCAACAGGAGAGGCCACAACAGTGAGAGGCCCGCGTACTGCAAAAAAAAAAAAAAAAAAAAAAGATCTTGTAGTATTTGTTCCAAGCTGACCATATCCAAGGTGGAGTCCATGCACCCTGATTTGTTCCAGGCTCCTGTGCCCCTTTCCCCCTGTTCTGGCCCTAGCTGGGATTTTCAGAGACATTTAATTATTTACTCAGAATCATCCTTTTGCAGCAGCTAATGGAAGCCTGAACTGATGCCAGGCTTGTAGTTACCACCAATAGTGACTTTCTGTAGTTTCCATTATAAGATGGAAATGGGAAAGGGAAGGTGGAGAAAAGTAATAATATTTATTCTAAAAAGCATATTCATATTAGAGATGAAAGTCACATTTATTAAGTTAAAATATTCCAATTAGTATTATTTGGGGGAGGCTGTTGATAGATTCATCATGGGTTCCAAAATGAGAAGTTACATTCCACTTACATTTTCCTATATTCAGACTTTTGTTTATGTATTTTGAGAAAATATTAGATTCCCCAAACATGAAATTTAATAAGTACTCATATGCAAATAGAAGAAAAAGTATCTTAATGAAGAATACAGAGAGAGTCGTTGTGTCTATTCCTGTATTTGTGTTGGCCAACTTCAGAACAAAACTTCAGAAGGCATGGCTGCTCACAAGTGTTTTTTGTGTATTTGTGTGTTTACATGTGTGTGTGTTGCTTTTTAGTTCTTAAGCTGTGAAATAATAGGGTTGGATTCTAGAAATTCTAAAGTCCCCCTGCATTCTAAACTTTCATATATCTGATAGAACTTTGAAAACAAAACTATTGCTAAATGCTTATAAAATACTTTGCTGTTTTACTTCTAACGGCTGTTTTGGTTAACTGCTTAATGGAGCTCTGAATGTACTTCTATGTGTGTGCATATATGTTTATTTTGTAATCATTACAAATAAAATCTTTTTTTTTTTAACTTCATGGTTTCAGAATTCCTTATGAAGCTAACAGTAATCAAAATTATGATTTGGCAGTTTCTTAAAAAGTTAATTTTTTGATTCCTACTTGCATGAAATATCCAGGAAAGGCAAATCTACAGAGACATAAAGCATGGGGCTTGTGGTGGGAATGCAGAGTGCCTTTTTTTAGTTCTTTCATTTCTTTTTATGGCTGAGTAATATTCCATTGTATATATGTGCCACATCTTCTTTATCCATTCATCTGTTGATGGACACTTAGGTTGCTTCCATGTCCTGGCTATTGTAAATAGAGCTGCAGTGAACATTGTGGTACATGACTCTTTTTGAATTATGGTTTTCTCAGGGTATATGCCCAGTAGTGGGATTGCTGGGTCATATGGTAGTTATATTTTTACTTTTTTAAGGACCCTCCATACTGTTCTCCATAGTGGCTGTATTAATTTACATTCCCACCAACAGTGCAAGAGGGTTCCCTTTTCTCCACACCCTCTCCAGCATTTATTGTTTGTAGATTTTTTGATGATACCCATTCTGACCAGTGTGAGTTGATACCTCATTGTAGTTTTGAACAAATAAAATTATAATTTCACAAAATGAATTCAGATATTTAGGAAAGTTTTGACATCCAATACAATATTTTAGCATCCAGTTTAGCCCCTTTCTTCAACTGAAAACTGAGAGACACAACAATGGTATATTATTCTAAGAAGGAATTCATTGTCTTTCTCCATAAACAGATAAAGACTTAGTATGACCAATATGGCAGTGTAAATACAATATAGGCTTAGGAGAGTTGGACTTTTGTAAAAGTTTTAATTCAGCAGAGATTCTTTGCTACTATGTAGCTGCCATCAAATTGAGGGGGCTCAATAGAGGTTAACAAAATCATATAGTCATACTGAGAAGGAGTGATTTTAATATGTTTTATTTACCTTAGAAAGACACACTGCAACCCTCCTCCATTGATCTAAGATTTCTTTGAATGATTTGATGATGTGGCTCCAGGGTCAATTGCTTGCCTGTTATCTTCCCAGAGTTATTGCTTTGGTCATCTGGCATTGTGATTGTGGTTGTTGCCTTTTTGAATGTTGAAGTGCTGCCATTTATTTCCTCCTGGAAAGTAATTGCATTTATATTTGATTTTTTTGACATGTGAACAAAAATGGAACAAAACAGCAGGATAATGAGCATCCAATTCTAAGTTAATCGTGGCACTGTTCATAATTTGTATACATGAATTCTGTTTCAGAATGTAATTTGATCTGAGCTGAGCTTCTCTAAATCTAAACGAGGTGTCTCACACACAAAAAATCACCTTATTTTTATCCACTGTAAACACGCCAATTTTTGAAGGCCTTTGGGAAAGTGTACAGAAATAACAATATAAATTGAAATAAATTCAGAAGGTAAAATTTTAAATTATCTCATAAAATAAAATATGTAGAACCATTTCTTAGTAAGGTTTGGAACATGGACAAAGGTTAAGCTTATCATAAAATTAATAAGCAAACTGTTGCACCAAAGCAAATGGGCTGGATATAAGCACTAGAATGCATACTAGATTCTACCAGTTCTATGTTCCTCACCACATTACCTGCGCTGCTAAAAAGATATAGATCTTCATTTATTATTTGTGCATCTCTAATACCCACAGCACTTTTCTGGTCCATTATTGTCAATTACATGTTTTTGTATATTTAAATAAATTAATAAATCTGGTCAAATGATATCAGATTAGCTATAAGAAAAATTCTCATTTTGTATCAGTTCATCTCATAAACTGCTTGGTTATAAGAAGTCTCAAACATAAATATTAATAAGCCCCTTCCTGTTTTACCAATAATTTGTGAGGCAGTGTGATACCACGGAGGAAGCATATGATACCAAAATACCTGGGCTGAAAACCTCAGTGCTGCTCATACTAGCTGCTTCATCTTGGATAGATAACTTAATTTTTCAGAACCTCAACTTGCTTGTCTGTAAACTGGGGTTGAGATAGTTAGGTGAATTTGGAATGTGTAAAGTATCTGGACTAAGTAAAATGCTTAGTACACTCTAAATTGCTTAAAATGCTACTACTGTTGTTGTTACACACAAAGTAAACTAAATAGAATGAAAGAGTAGAAGGGTGTTCAAATAAAATCACATTTCATATAATTTACATTTTGAAAAAATATTAAAATATTGATACATTGCATTAACCTGTACATTTAATAAATAGATGACTGATAACAGGATGAGGAAATAAGACATCCTTAACTCTTAGAGTCTATTTTAGAAAATCTTATAAATTATAAACATTGTAATGATACTATAATAATATAATCACCATTTATAAATTGATATATATAAAAATGTATATAAATTTGACTACTGTTAGCATTTTAGGGAACATTTTAGAAGCTCTTTTTCTGTTTAAATATCAATCTGTCACTTATCCAGATATCTGACAGAATTAAATGATATTGTACATGCATGTTTATTTCAGATAATATTATGATAGAAATGTTTTGCAAACATGAATTTCAATAACTGCTTCATTGTATGGATAAATGCATAAAAATGGAGTAATTCCACTATGTGTCACAGTTAGTATTTTGAAGTTATTTGCTAAAGCAGACAATGCTGCAATAGATAAGTTAGTATAAAATTATTTGTATTTATCTTAGACTATTTCCTTAAGATACATTACTAAGGATACTATTTGTGTTTTAAAGTGCACAAACAGGGCTTCCCTGGTGGCGCAGTGGTTGAGAGTCCGCCTGCCGATGCAGGGGACACGGGTTCGTGCCCCGGTCTGGGAAGATCCCACATGCCGCGGAGCGTGAGCCATGGCCGCTGAGCCTGCGCTCCGCAACGGGAGAGGCCACAACAGTGAGAGGCCCGCGTACCGCAAAAAAAAAAAAAATTAAAAAAATAAAGTGCACAAACAATAGAAAGCTTTTCATATATAGATTCCCTGTAGAAAGGTGGAACCATTTTATACCAACATCAATTATCTTGCTGATACAGCACATCTTTATAAATGCCATTGTTATTTTTTTCAAAAGCCTTTCATATTTTGATGTGAATTTTATTTATACTTCTTTGTTAGGTAGTGAAGTTGTGTCTATTGGTCATTTACATTTATTAGTTTGTGAATTTCATTTTCTTTTCTCTTGCCCAGTTTTGTATTTAACTATAAGAGCTCCTTATAGATAAAGAAACAAACCTTATAAAGATATAAGCCTTGTCACACATGCATCCATAAGTACCTTTAGCATAATTGAATGCAGAAAAAGATATGAAAGATTATTAATTCAAATTCACCATAACTCTAACGAAGCTTAAGATTTAGTAGTCCTCTCTTACGTGGAGCCTACTAAGCTCTTAAGATAGACACTAGCAATATGTTCATATGGTTATGTGATTTAGGAAAATTTGCAAATATAAGACTTTTATGTGTTGATTCACCTCTGCTTCTCTAGGGCACATTTCCTCACCTGTTGGGGGACACTGTAGAAGGTATGGCATTTTTTGAATCTGGCTAAGGAAAAGTTACACAGTGGAATACATTTAGTTTGGCTTTATTAGAATATGTTTATGTTGTTCACTGTCTATTTTGTTTATCCTTGTTATTTTATTTGTTTTCATAACTGTATGTCCTTTTTAAAAAAATTGCATGCCCAGATATATAAAACTTGACACCCATAAAACTTGTATCCAACATGGATGATATTACTATAGGTGATTGATAGATTACCTGAAAGGTAATTTTCAACAGGGAACAAACTAAGCCAAAGGCAACATGCCAAGATGTGAAGGGCACTCATTTTTAAATGTTTGAACGGCAGGTCTCCACTGAGGTCTATATAACGATCTTAGTAATTCCAGCTCTCACCCTTATCCGAGATCAACTAGGCCAGTTTGGAGTAAAAGTGAAACAGCATTATGTATTCCTCCCTTATTCAGGAGCAGGACAAAGAGTAGGTTTATCCTTGTCCTACTACTGTTTATGTGTCTTTGATATCAGAGAAGACTCCAGTATGCTATAACACCAGTAATACCCCCACTCCCAACATTCTAGTACTGTCCCGAAGACCTTGTCCTTACTTAGCCGAGCATAGTTTCTCTCCAGAAAAGCTAGAGAGCAGCTCTTTTTGTAGTAGGCATCCACAACAGTGGTAGTAGGGTGGAGTTAAAGTAGGAGGAAAGCTTACATTGGACGTTGTGTTCAAGTTCATCTTTTCTGGCGTGTGACTCATTCCCTGTGCCATATATAGACTATGCTTGGAGCATAGTCTCATTCTCTTGCAGTCATGGAAATAATGAAGACAACATCAAAGAGAAATATGAACATTGCATAGAAATGTAAGAATAGGGAAGAACGGCTAACACCTGGAGTTAGGATAAAATTTGGGGGAAAAGAAAGAGAAAAGGTAATAGAAGAAAAAGGCTATTTAGCTATAGGTAGCAATGTGTGGATGGATGACCAATTGATGTATTATGCAATTCTTACATTATTTTACATTCCAATTTTACATTATATAATATTTAAAGAGCATACTTTTCAACTAAAAAATGAGACTGCAAGAAGATTGGCAACAGTTAGTTTATATTAAACACTAAGAAAGTAAAAGGCATGTGCATAATCAATAGTATTAATAACAGATAAGGACTGATACTTGATTTAGAAATGTATTACTACTGAATATGAAGATTGGAGGTAATAAGAAAATGAGAAAAAAAACTGCTATTGTTGAACTCAGCATATTTGACTTTATTTGTGGTGTAGTGATATCTAATGTTCAGAAGATCATCTAAGAAAGTTACTGAGTGTACTAATGAGTATTATCTGGCATAAACCACAGAAAATTTTATGGCATTATAGTAGGGCATTTATTCAGAATATAAACTTCTACACCAAATAATAATTATATATATTTTTCAGAGGATTAATACAAAAGCAAAGATTTGATACTGTAACAGATATAATGAATGAAACCATTTGTTGATTATTTCTCAATTGTTTTAGCTGTAATTCTGAAGAAAATCCATGTAGGACAGAAAACAGTTATTACTGGATTTGTAATTCTCTTCAATGTAAATATTTCTATTAGTGACTATATTGTAGAGTACACAGGACTTGTCCAGAAGGTGATAAGACTGATGAGGATAACATAGTTACTCTACAAACACTGACTCTTGGACAAAAATAATTTGAAGGGCTATGGATAAGAAAATGCCACAAGTATGCATGAAAATATTTCATATTGCAACTGATGATCCTCCAACAAATTCTAAGGATTTCTCTAATCCTTGTGAGCATTCTTTAAGCATTGTAGTCAGTGAAGCTACAATATTGATCTTTGCATGACCAATGTTTTAATAACCATTTAAAACTTTAGAACTATTTTTTAAAAATTTATGTTTATCCAATATTAATTTGAAAATACTGTCAACTCATCATAATAAAACATATGTTATAGAATGCAAGAAAAATTTAGTTTTGAAGCTAGCTCATCTAAAATATACAGATTTCAATACAATTTTGTCATGCTTTTAATTAAGTAAATGTTTAAAGAAAAAATATAGTAACAAATATTTAGTACATAAATCTAATGGCTTATAAAACAAGTGAATGACTGAAGATTCTTTGAGGAAAACCAAAGCAATAATCAATTTCTTTTAATTTTGGATAAATTAAATTAGAAACTTAGAAAGTATTTTGGTCTTTTCATTGTTCCAGATGGTATATGTAATTTAAATAATTATGGTGTATATGTGACCTAAACTCTAGTAAATATATAAAAATAAAATGATAAAGAAAGCATATCATATTGATAAAGTATTGATTTATAAGAAATCCAAAACATATGATATTCTCTTAAACCTATCATGGCTCTAATAAAAGTATTAAAGAATATTTTCAGTAATACATATGAGACATGTTTGTGAGTAAGTCTGTACCTATTGGGACATGTTTTATTTTGCCAAGAAAGACTGACAAACAGAATGTAGGTCAGAATCGCTTATGTTTGTACCATTTTCTTTATTCTAATTATATTCTCCAAAATGTACTGAGTCTCTTTCTATTTGTGTTAACATCATTGTCCAACCAAATGAAACATACAGTGCAGTAGGCTGCAATGAATGGTATAAAGTTCTTTGATAATGCATTCTTCTGAACAAAGAAAACTACAGATAATTTATTTATTTTCCTGTCAATTGTGAAATCACAGAGTAATGAAAACAGAATAAGGAACCAAATGTATTAGTCCAGTGACAAAGCTTGAAGTGAAAAGAGAAAATGGTTAGAAATTAACCTGTACTTGGAGTCCTAAGGCCTTATAACTCCCTTCTCATGACATACATTAAAAATAATTCTAAGTTGCGCTTGATATATGGGATATACAGGTACAATTCTTATCATTTTTGATAATAATTTAATTTGCCTTAGTTAATTATTTCTAGCTGATAAATATGAGCAGAGGCAAAATTCTTTATACTGATCTGTTTAGAATATTTTATTATTACATTAATCTTTGAAAAAAATCTGATTGCTATGAATGTGTTTACAGGGCAAATAAGATCTAGAACTCAAATTTTATTTTCAACAAAAATGCTATATATTCATTGAATAGATCCAATAATTGTAATTTTATATATATAGGTAGAGATAGAAATTTTTATTTCTCAAAATTGTTCCAGAGACTCTGAAAGATGAGTCATTTTAAAAACAGGGAGAAATATGTATATTATGTTGTGCTAACATATGTAAAAAAAATTACCTATGAAACACATTAATTTTCACAAAACACTTTAATATTGATCTTTTTATGACTCACAGAGATAATTATGGTATATTTAAAGTAGTAAGGAATTAATTGAGTTGTTTTCCATATAATTACTCATAGGAATACTAGTATACATATATGTATATTGAGACTTGTACCATTTATCTCTACTACTTCAGTGTACAATTATGTTAGTTGAAATTTTGACTTTTTTGTGTAGAAAGATTAAATACTACCAAAGTTAAAATATATCCAAAAGAACCCTCTTTTATAAATATATAATCTATGTTAGAAAACCCAATGTGTTGTCAAATAAGCCTTATTTTATTTTTTAAATTGTTTCATTAAACTTTTTTTTATGTCTTTTTTTTTTTTTTTTTTCGGTATGCGGGCCTCTCACTGCTGTGGCCTCTCCCGTTGCGGAGCACAGGCTCCGGACGCGCAGGCTCAGCGGCCATGGCTCACGGGCGCAGCCACTCCGCGGCATGTGGGATCCTCCCGGACCGGGGCACGAACCCATGTCCCCTGCATCGGCAGGCGGACTCTCAACCACTGCGCCACCGGGGAAGCCCTCATTAAACTTTTACATTGATATCTATTCATTGTGAAGTATCTACAATTATATGGCAAAATATGAAATTAAAACACTAAAGTCCATCTACAAGAAAGCAAACAAAAAATCTCCAATTCATTCCCATCCCCAGAAGTAATACTACACATATTATTCTGACAATTATATTGTACCTTGAGTTCTAGTAGAGATCTTTACTGTCCATATAGTTCATTCTTTCTAATGCCTACTTCCATTTCCATAGATTGGATTATTATATTTGTTTATATTATAAATAATGCAATACATAATATGATTTTTATAAATAATTATATAATAATTCTTTTTAAAAATTTATTTGCTCATATAAGCAATGTTCCAATGAACCATTTTATAAAAACTTATATTTTGATGATCATTTTTGTAAGGTAGAATCCTAGAATTAGAAATGCTGGCTCAATGATTATGCACATTATATTTTTTGATTGATATATCTAGGTTGCTCTTTAAGCACAATATTAATGTTCATTCTCAACAACAAGATATGGGAGTACTTATTTCACCACACCCTTGCTTTTGAAAAGTTAGATAGGTGAATGACATCTCATTTTTGTTTTAATTTACTTGTTTCTGAATAATAGCATGCCTGAATATCAGAACATATTTCCATTTTTTAAAGTTAAATATGTTTTATTTGGCTGCCTTTCTTAATCATTAATAATGACTCTGAAACAAATGGCATTCATACTGTCAAGCAAGAAAAAAATCTTTTTCTTGAGAAGAAGAGGGCAAAATGATTCAATTATTTTCAGTAAAAGTAGTGTGAATCAATGCAGGCTGGTCAGAAGGGCACTACTTCAACCCAGAAGCAATCTGTTCTGAATGTAGATAAAGTGTCTTTGTGTTTGGGTAATTAGTTCAATGTAGATAACTTCTATGTGTCCTAGAAGAGGCCTTCAACTAATAAATTTATAAACAGATCTGACAGACTTATTTTTGCCCTGGGCAAGGTCATTTTAAGTCATGGCATCCGTAAGAGAAAAGGAAAAACATCTTAAGTCCGCTCAAGTGATGAGTATAGTGTGACTTTATGTTATAACATGAGACTTAGCTTAAGCTCTAAAGCGGGTATCCACATTATAAAGGCGGTAAAATACACATTTAAAAGCCCTGGGTTAAGGCATTCTAATGTAATAGATAAATATCAGACCAATATTAATACATGCTCAAATTATAGAGGCACTTGAGAAATTTATCTCTCCACAGTGAAAAGTAAAATCAACTTTGTGCATTATAAAATATTAATGACATTTGAAATTCAGCTTATTTTTCAATTTGATCAGAAGCCAGATAATGGAATATTTTCACATGATAAATAATCAACTTTCCTAGTTAATTTGGAAATCAGTACCTATAATAGGAATTACTAGGGCTTCATTAACCTCAGATTCAAGAATGTCATTTGATAACTATTTTCTGACTATAGGAGGTTCATATAAAATGTTAGAAAATTTTTCTAGTAGTTGAGACATCTGAGACACTAAATTCATTTTAAAACTATAAATTCCAAGTAATCTTGTTTGATCTTACCAAAAAACAGAGGCAGGAAAGGTTACCTTAATTTACCCTAAAGGATAATACGTATTCCTGAACCCAGATCTTATTTGTGTGTATAAAAACATCCTTGTATTTTCCTCACATTACATTACAAATAACATTTATTTAAAGAGTATACTGCAACCATCATTTACATATTTAAGAATGTGAATTCACGTACTAGTAAGTGCCTCTCTTGTGCATCCAGAATAAACACAAAATCTTTGTTGTTTTGTTTTTCTGGATGGAATGGCCAGTTTGGTGAACCCTTCATGGTCAGAGTCTTCTCTGATATAGTTTTTGTTGAAAGCATTTAACAGCATAGTATTGCTACAACTATTACTCTTTTAATAAATGACAAATAGAGGGGATGTTGGACTCACCTTCCCTCACAAACACATCAAAAATACATCTACATGTGGAACAATTCTCACTGAAAACAAACTGGAAACTGGCAGAAAGATTCCATTACAACCAAGGCTGTAAGAAAGATCCACATGGAATCAGGTAGGAAGAAAAGAGAAGGGATCAGGTCGGACCTGTGCCATGGGGAGGGGACTCAGAGGAAGAGGGAAAATATAGGGGTGGAGATCCGCCCTCAGGAGTGAGCAGTTAGAGCCACATATTGGATGCCTGGGTCCTGCGGTCCAACAAAGGGAAAATCAGCCCCCTTGGCTGGTTGGAGTGTCTCTGGAGCTAATAGGAGGGCTGGACTCTGCTTGTGAGGAGTGTGTGGGTGCTGGCTGGCTCCCGAGGCAGGGTGGAAAGGATGGATTGGGAACTCATGAGGAGCTGCCCACTTGCTGACCCAGCAAGTTTTAAGTGACCCAGCCTGAGCCAAGTGAACACTCTAGCCCCACTTGCTTCACGTCATAGCCCACCGCCAGAGCAAGGGCTACCTTGAACAGGGAGAGAGCTTGGTCCAGGGATGCAGAGGTGACTCTGACTGACCTAGGGCAGTGTCTCAGTGTGGCAGGGGTGGCCATTGCTGGCGCTTTCACAGGGCGCACATCAAGGGGTGATCCCCAATCTCAGAGAGTGGCCAGACAGCACCAGCCCATGCCCCAGTACACACTAAGGGCCCAGGAGGGCCCCACCTGCACTGTGGCACAGCTCCACAACAGGGGGGTGGGGGGTGGGCTAGGCCTGGGGGAGTTATCACCTGTGAGGGACAAAGGAGACTAGGATGTAGTGGGGGCAGCCCTTGCTGGCACTTGCACAGGCTACACATTGGAGGCAGCCCATACCTCTGTCTTCAACTGGCCTGCCACAGCCTGTTACCCTGTCGTGAGTCAAGAACTCCAATCTTTGGAGCAAGGGTACCAGTGTTGGGAGGGGGAGAGCACACACTTAAAGGGAACAGAGCCAGCTCAGACCAGACCCTCAGGTCTTCAGCTCCATCACCTTGGGATCCAACACCATCCCTAATAGGAAGGTAATGGCCACTGAGCAAAGGGGAAGCCCCACCTCCTGCCTGGCTCTGGCCCTGGCCACTCCATCTCCAACCCCACTTCCTACCAAGGTGATAACTACCAGCACACCCTGAGGAAAGACATGGCTTCTATTCATATCACATCCAGCAATCCCACCAAAGAGAACAGGCACAAGCAGACTGTATAAGGATGCTCTCACATAAGGAACCCCTTCAAGATTCAATACGTAAGTGTTTGACCTAAATTCATAGAGACAGAAAAAGTTAAGCAAAATTAAAAAACAGAACTGTTCTCAATTGAAAGAGTAAGAGAAAAAAAGCTCCAGAAAAAATAATGAAAGAGAAATAAACAACATATAAATAATTTAAAACATTACTAATAAGAATGCTTATTGAACACAGATGAACACAGTGAAAATTTTACCAAGGAACTAGGAAATATAAAAATCAGTCTAAACTGAAGAATATATTGACAATAACTAATGAAAAACATACTAGAAGGAATGAATAGCAGACTTCAAAAAGTCTACCAATAACAAATGTTGGCAAGGATGTGGAGAAATGGGAACCCTTGTGTACTGTTGGTGGGAATGTAAATTGATGTAGCCACTATGGAGAACACTATGGAAGTTCTTCAAAACACTCTTCAAAACACTAAAACACAACTCTACTCCTGGATATATATCAGAAGGAAACAAAAACATTAATTTGAAAAGATACATGCACCCCAGTGTTCACAGCAGCATTATTTATAATTGCCAAGATATGGAAGCAACCCAACTGCCCATCAACAGATGAATGGATATATATATATATATATATATATATATATATATATATACACACACACACACACACACACACACACACACACACACATACACATATATATATATTCAGCCATAAAAAGCAATAAAATTCTGCCATTTTCAGCAAAATGGGTAGACCTAGAAATTTTATGCTTAGTAAAATAAGACAGGGAAAGACAAATGCTGTATAATATCACTCATATGTGGAATCTAAAAATAAACAATTGTATATAACAAAACAGAAACAAACTCTCAGATATAGAAAACAAACTAGCAGATACCAGTGTGGAGAGGGAAAGGGAGGGGCCAGAGAAGGTTATGGGATTAAGATATACAAACTACAATGTATAAAATAGATAAGAAACAAGGAAGATATATTATACAGCACAGGGAAATATAGCCATTATTTTGTAGTCACATTACATGAAGTATAATCTATAAAAATATTGAATCACTATGCTGTAATCTGAGACTAATATAACAATATAAAACAACTATACTTCAATAAAATAGGAAATGTATAAAAATAATAAATTACAGATACTGTTGATAAATTTAGAAAAGTAAATTTTCATATTTAAACCAATATGCATTTAAATCACTGCAGTATAGACAACTCTACAGACTGCAAGAGCACCTATTCTGAGAGACTGATGAGTAATGAATGTTTATCTGTTTTAATTTAAACAATAGCTTTAAGTGAACAAGACATTTAAAGTTCTGAAAATATCATACCACCTATATTTTACCATTATTTTTTAAAAGTTACTGCAAAAATATAAAGACATTTCCCTGTGGTTTTTATAATCAAGATTCTTTTTATATCTATTATTTGTCAAGTTCTGTGCTCACATACTATGGAAGAAAAGCACCACAGTCAAAATACAAGATATGTATTTGGAGGTACTTCAAAAAATAGTTTTCAGTAGATTATTTTTTAATCTGTCAAAACTACACTAACAATGTAAACCAATTCAAAAGTATTCAGTAAATTGTCCCTTTCCAGCTTCTTAGCTACAGATCCCCAAAACCTTTTCCAGTAATAGTGTCAAAAGATTTTTGTGTATCCTTCTACCAGCAAATGTGCTTGTCTATATATCCTGGCTTTTTTTACTCAGGGTATCATAGTATATTCACATTGCTCTGTGTTCCCAGTGGTAAAACTTATAGTTTTACTATGTAGTGTTTCTTCTTCTTCGCGCGCGCGCGCGCACGCACGTGCTGCGTGCACATGTACCCATGTGTACACACCTGTGTGCGTTCTTTCTGATATTTGGAAGACTGTTTCAAGTTAGTATACTAGTTATCTTCAAAAGTCTAATATTTTACTATTCACCTTACATTAAACAATCTAATATAGAGGCTCATCTTTTCTCCACTTGCATATTCTGATTTATGTTACTTTATTTTTATTTCTATATTATCCTTAAATGCTATAATTCTGTAACCATTATTCTGATTATTTTAACCTTAGTTCTATTTTGTATGACTTTAAAACTTACCGTCAATTTTTTACTACAACTGCACTGATTTTCTATCACTTGGCTAAAACGTCAATGTCTACATCCTGCTTATTAGTAATATTTTCCTAGAAATCTTGTATATTTGAAAATATTTGTTGCTTACTTCATAAGTGAGGAACAGTTTAGCAAAATATATACTAATGGATCATGCCAAATATTCCCAAAGACTTGGTAGATAATATTTCATTATTTTCTCACATTAAATCCAGCTTTAAAGAGGTCAGGGACCATTTCAATATTTTCCCATTATCAATGACTCTTCTTTCTTATTGCCTTTTATTTTTCTTTGTAAATACATATCCCAGTAACTCTACTAAACATATGTCTCAATATAACCAATTAATATGATTTTTTTTAATCTCCTGGGAGGTGATGTGCTCTTTTAATCTCTAAATTCAAGTTTTGCTTACTGAGAAAAAGTTTATTTTAAACAACGTTTTAAATATTTTTCTATTCCAGGTATTGTTGTTTCTCACAACACCATTACCTGTATAGTTCATTTCCTTTAAGAGTTTTATATCTTTTCATTTACTAATAATTATTTTAAAATTTAGCTTAGTTTTCTCAAGACTCTCTTCCAGTCCTGGATATAATTTCTGAACAGTATCTCTTTTCTATTATTTTTTCTAATATAGGCTTTATTTCCATGGGTGGTCGTATTTTTCTTTTACATGTTTTTGAGATTCAGTTTTTCATTCTTTTATCTTCCTTAGCTCATGTTTTAAAATCATGAATGTTTTAAGTAATATTTTACTTCTTTTGCTCTTGATTTCAAAATACCAACTTTATTCACCTGGATCCATGGAAATGTTTTTTTTTTTTTTTTTTATAGACTTTCTGTTTTGCTCCTTTACACTTTTTTCACTTTGGTCTTTTAGTTTTATGAGTCCTTTTTAAATTAATACTCATATTTTGAAGTAGGTGTTTTTTTGTTTTGTTTTTTTTTTCTTGAATGTGCTCCATGTAGAAGGAGAACATGGCTGAGGTCACAGAGGAATTCTCTGGGCTTTCAAAGTTTCACTTAATCCATATATAACACTTTATGATACAGAGTTTTCTAAAGAAGAGTAATTGTTGGGGGGATAGGAGTCTCCTTTTACTTTGCTTAATTTGATAGTTAAGGCTGGGTTACTACCACCTGCTAAATTTCTTCTTAAAAAGGTACTGCTTCTGCAAACTTCCTTGTTTGGCCCTTTCTATCCTTGCATTCTCTGATATAAATGATATTCTGAGAGGATTCCACAGCTAACCCATGTTTTCAACAAGAGATTCTTGATGCTGTCTCTCAGGATGTGCCCCTTGACTTGTAAAATTCTGTGCTTGCCAATGTTACCTATGATCTATAGCTTCCAGCTTCTTGTTTCACTCTGGTCAATATTTTCTGCTTTTATCAGATAATCTTCATTTATTTATAGATTTCACTTATAGTTTCATTTAAAAGTGTTTTCTGATTTCATGAAATGTAGTTTCTGTTTCTTGAACCTCTTACTTTTGGTTGGATTCAGAAAAAAAGAAGGAAACAAAGGTTTGCCTTCCTGGAAAGAGTACATTTTCACCTAGAATACATAGGAACATAGGGACATGGTTGAAAACAATGGGATTGTATCTGTTTATCTTAAAATATGGATGCTAAAACAATGAAGCTATTTTGGAGAAAGCCACTCTATCCACTTGATTAAGAAAATGTTTTAGAGTGATGTCAATCTAAGATTGATGATGTAGTGATGGTGGGTTAAGAATGGGATTTGATATTAAAAAGCAGATAAAGGCATAAACGAAAATAGTTTGAAGCTTAGTGCCTTTACTGGCGCCTAAGAATAGTTTAGTAAGGATAGAATGTGAGCTAAAAAAGTGAGTTCCTGAACTATGAATGGAATAAGTATTCAAAGAGAAGGGGGAACGATAAGCAGCAGCCCATTTACTTAACAGAGGAAGATCTGTTTGCTCACATAAGAGACAAGATATCCAGTATGCATTTGATATTTTCCTTCAGTGTTATCAAAACTTTTTCCAATTAATTTTTTTTCATTTAAAATAAAATATGACAAACTGGCTAATCTAATAAGCTGTATTTATAATTCCAAGTGATCTGCCTAGTTTGACCTTTTAGTCTTAAAAAATTAAAAACCCAGACTGATTCTAATTGTTGTACTTAAGCCCACTTAATAAGACACTTAGTGACAGTCTAAATAAAAGAAAAAATGAGACAAATTAAAATTGTTCTCTCATTCTTGCACTGAATTCCTTAACTTCATCTAAGTGAATGATATGACACCAGATTCTTGAAAATGATATAGCTAGATATTTTGAAACTCCTGAAATATTTCTTTATCTCTTTATTATTTTTTATTAATTGCAAAATGAACAGCTTTTTAGTTACATGAAATTTAATTGAATTTTTATAGCTCCTGAGGTACTTGTGGATTTCATCCGTGTAGTATAAGTCACCTTGGGGAGGGAGGGAACTCTCAGTAAAAAAGGGTCTTTTAAAAACCTTCATCTACTACAGAGAAATGAGAAGCATAGGCATCTGACCTTGCTTACCCTAAGGAGCGTATTCAGTGTTCATGGAAATATCATGTGCAATGTTGATGGAAATATAATCATCCATGGAGTCAACACTATTGGGGTTAAAAGTTCTGCCATTAACTATTTGGGTGACACTGAGATAGTCGGTCTACCTGTTTGAACCTTGTTAAGCAACATGACTAAAATAGGATTATAATACATACATCATCAACTAAAGTTTTCCAATTTCTTGACTTCTTGGTATAACACATTTTTGAGAACTTGTTCTATTTTGGGCAAAGTTTTAAGTTCTATGGGTACAGCTGTGAGCACAAACACCATAGCTAAAACTCTGCTTTCAAGACTTACATACGGGTGAGAGAACAGCAATAAAGTAATCAAATAAATAATTATCAGAGAATGGTATGGGATAAAAAGACAATAAAACTAGGTCATAGGAGATATTGACTGAGGGTAGAGGGTTGATCTTTGATGTCCTAGTCAAGGAGAACTCTATGATGAATGGCACTTGAGCTGAGACCTAAATGATAACTGGAGTGAATCACGTGAAATCCTGAAGAACTCAGAAATATCCAGAAAAATAAAGTTGTTCAGAGAGAGTAGGAGAAGTGCAAAATGTGTAGTGGCAAGGGGTATAGAATTATAATTTTTGATGGATTTTAATGAGATCAGTGTGGCTGGACAAATTAATGAACGTGAGAGTATAGATTAAGATAAGGCTTGAGGGGAGGGTATGGGTCAGGTCATGCAGAGTGGCCTCGTAAAAGTTTGGGATTTTTTTTTTTTTTTTTAATGTATTTATTTATTTATTCATTTATTTTTGGCTGCTTTGGGTCTTCGTTGCTGCGCGCGGGCTTTCTCTAGTTGCGGCAAGCAGGTGCTGCTCTTCATCGTGGTGCGCGGGCTTCTCATTGCGGTGGCTTCTCTTGTGGAGCACAGGCTCTAGGCGTGAGGGCTTCAGTGGTTGTGGCGCGAGGGCTCAGTAGTTGTGGCACTCAGGCTCTGTAGTTGTGGCTTGTGGGCTCTAGAGCGCAGGCTCAGTAGTTGTGGCGCACGGGCTTAGTTGCTCCGCGGCATGTGGGATCTTCCCGGACCAGGGCTTTAACCCGCGTCCCCTGCATTGGCAGGCGGATTCTTAACCACTGCGCCACCAGGGAAGTCCCGGGATTTTATTTTGATTACAATAAACATTTTTTTTGTTTTGTTTTGCTAAGATCACTCTTGTTCTTATATGGAAAGGAAAGAATGGACACAAAGCAAATATTTTTAATATATTTTCTCTTGTAATTTTGAGTTGATATATGATAATTTATAACAGCCACCTGGCATTTGCAGACCTACCTACCTCTAACTTCTTTATCCTTTAATCCATCCATTTTGGACTGTAATATTGAAAAGTGATAGGGCTTCATGAGGAAGAAACTAAAGACTAAAAATATATATTTGTCAACTATTGCTGCATAACTGAAAAATAAACAAACTCTCATTTGAATACCCTGATAACAAATATTTCTTACAGGTCTGTGGATAGGTTGGAGAGGTTCTACTGACTCAGCTGGTTAAAAATCTCTAAGGGACAGATGGAACTGGGTCAGCTGCTAAGTCTCTAATATCAGTAGGCTAGCAAGGACATGTGCTACTCATGGCAATGGCACAGGTGCAAGACTGTAGGCTCTAAATCGGCATATTGTCACTTTCACATACATTTAATAGGGAACAGCAAGTCAAATATCCATGCCTGGAGTCAAGAGACAAAGGAATACACTCTGCCTTTCAAAGGAGAAAATGCAAAGTTACATGGCAAAGAGAGTGGACACAAGGAGAGGGGAGAATTGTGGACAATACTCCAATCCATCAGGGATAGAAAGGCTCTATTTTCCAGAGGAGCCCAAGAACTTTAAAAAAAAAAAAAAGGAAAAAAGAAAAGCCCTGAAGAGTTATTCTTTCCTTACAACCTACCTTTCTCAAACTCAGGACCCTCAGGTTCAAACTTCACATATGTAATGTTGTTTGCTATCACGTATTCAAACATTAGTGAATACACTTTGTGTTCATCATTTTGTACCTCCCAGAAATCTATACTACACACTCATTGTTTAAAGCATTTTAACAACTCTGTTTGTAATTAAACCCAACATGATTTTCCACATCACAGTTTAAGCTTAAAATACTCAACTTTCTGTAGCTTCCTGCACTGGTATTACAGCATGCCATTTTATACCTCTACACATTTGTTTATGTCATTTCCTCTACTATAAAATTTCTTCCAAAAAGTAGATATTCGGTACACATTATGGAATTAAAGTATTAAAGAGGTAACATAAGGAATAAAATGTCATTTCATATACTAAACCAAAACAACCTTGAATTATAGCATAAAATCGGTATCACCAACTTTAGCACACTGGGCAATATTTGAAACAGTTTCAGTAAAACAAACCCATGTTACTTTAGTTTTGTTCCACCAAAAAATAATTCTGACAAGTGAAGAATTGGGAGAGAACTCTAGCAAATGTGATATAAAACATAATTTAAATCTTCTTTCAGAGGTAAAAATGTAAATGTAAAAAGTGTAATTCTCTAATTATAACGGAAAAACATATGACATAAAAGAGCCAAATCAGATGAATTACAACTAAGAGCAACTTAAAGAACAAATAGGAGGATGACAGACTTATGAATGCTGCATATTGCTCTACCAAGATCACCATAAAAGGATTATTTATATCTAATTTTTATTGGGATTTATAATTATCAATAAGACAAAAGAGTAAGTAATTATATAAACTTATTTAAGTAAGTCTAAAGCCTCCATCATCTGGTGACAATGATAGCATAAACTACTATAGTTCTATCTATGTGTAAAGTATACACAAAATATTTTATAATATCAAGATATCCAAACTAAATACCTTATTCAATATCTGATTATCAAGGGAGATAAAAATTAAGAAAAAGATTTCTGTGCTATGGGAAACTAAAATTAGCCTGGGCTGATTTGTTAAAGTCAGAAATGTACATGCTTTGGACACCTAGACAAGCCATGCAATATATTGATTAATAATGATTTTTTTTTTTTGAAACCGTGGATCCAAGGAAAATTTCAGGGAAGTTTATACTAGGTTATCTGCATGTTTTATTGATAACCTTGATATTTATGATTTTAACCTAGTTTTAATGAAATCCACAGAGCTCTATCATTGGGGCGAGTCATGTAGCAAGAATGTGTCCATCTGACCAGCAGGGTATAAGAAGTCCTGACTGAGGATCCATGTTGAGCCTCCTGGTCCCAAGGTGTTCCATGCATACATCCTTGGTTCCCGATTCAAGAGAGAAATTGTGTCCTTTATTGCCCAGTAGAGAGGGGATGAATGGAACCTGTGCCAGTTCTTTTGGATTATTTGTTGTGAGGCAACTTTTGGCAATGAGGAGTATCCTTACTATAATGCTTTGCATTAAACTGTAAAACTGCATAAACTGCAGCTTCAGAGGCCTTTCCATTTAAAGTCCTGTTAATTTTCTTTAGGAGTCAAATTTGTTTGACTGCCACCCTAGCGCAATTACAAGTGTTATTACAGTAAAGAAAATAAACTTGATTAGTGAAGTCAAAAATAATGTCTCTCCAGCAGGCAAATTTCTTTAGTGATGGGAATCTGGGCACTTACATTTTAAGCAAGTATTTCTTTTGTCCCACATTGATTGTGCAAATTATCTTGCACGTCATGAACTAGATTTCTGAATGTACTTGGAGGGACTCTGGATGTATTTCTTGGCCATTAAAAGTGTAGTAAAACTGAAATTATTGCAAAGATGTGACTACTTTGTTAAATAATGCAAGTGTAATAAAGTTAAAGTCAATTCACCCCTACGAATGAATTTTGCTACTCTTCCAGTATGAGATTAAATACACCCTTTTCAAAAATTATGTCATTTTTCCATATGTTTAAAATGTATTATTTCATAATTTGAAATGAACTTTAAAAAAATTTTCCCAAACATATGGATGGATTAATGGACAAAACCCACCATTCCTCCTCTACTTTTTATCTAAGACAGATCTTCATATTTTCTGAATAGTTCTAATTTTAAAATTATATATATGTACTTAAGATCTGCATGCTTTTTGTACCATTTTGTAACACATTTAGTTGTTGCTTCATTTTCCTATATTCTTGAGATTTTTCAAATGTAACATTAAAACTATTGAATATATCTTTGTAGTCTAAGTCAGCTAGCTTAGACATCTGATTATGGGAATTAGGACACAGTTACGTTTATAATCCAGACACTAAACCAAAATTTAAAAATCATAGGGACTTCCCTGGCAGTCCAGGAAAGACTTTGCCTTCCAGTGCAGGGGGTGCAGGTTCGATCCCTGGTCAGGGAGCTAAGATCCCACATGCCTCATGGCCAAAAAACCAAAACATAAAACAGAAGCAATATTGTAACAAATTCAGTAAAGACTTTAAATTGGTCCACATAAAAGAAATTTTAAAAAAATCATACATGGTTTATTGCACTGTTAAAGAGGGATCATTTGATAACCTACTCTTTTGGAAATTTTCTATTAAAACAATTAGCATCTATCTATTTATTTATTACTTGATCTAAAATAGCCCTTTAAAGGATGCCTGCTAACAGGAGCATAATGTTTGTCTGCTTCTCATTTTACCAGCAGCATATCCCCCATCAAAAATAAAAAGTAAAAAATCCATCACTTTATAAACAAATTGTTTCCTTTTATGTACATGATCGTCTCAAGTAATTGTGAATGTTAAGAAAAAGTGCATTTTTCAGAGAAAAAATGTATAAAGAAATCTCAGGAGATTTAAGTTCTGTTTCCTGCTTGAACTGTCTGCTAGGTGGTTAAAGGCAATGAGTTTTAAAAATGTGGTACTATGGAGGTGATCGAATTACATTTTAAGTATATATATATCAACCACTGTGCCACCAGGGAAGCCCCCCCATTTAGGTTTTTACATAATATTGAGCAGAGTTCCCTGTGCTTACAGGTCCCCATGTAGGTCCTTGTTGGTTATCCATTCTAAATAAAGCAGTGTGTACATGTCAATCTCAAATTCCCTAACTATCCCCTCCTCCCACCCTTTCCCCCTGGTTAGAAAGCTTACAGTTTTTTCCCAAGCACACAGACATCATATGTCATAGAGCTAGGAGTAGAACTCTGCTCTTTGTGTTTTTTTTCTTTCTTTCTTATCTGCTATAACAATCCTTTACATAAAAATGTGGAGTAGCAAAAGGCAAATTAACCTAAAAGCCAGATACTTTAACAGTGTGAGGTGAATGTGTCCCTGACAAAAACTACATCTAATATAGTATAAAAGTTGGCAGTTCTGCTATAGAAATCGAGCTATCTCAAAAAGCATGAAGCAGATGTTCTCAGTAAAACAGCAATTTCTATCCTATAGTTAGTTTGCTCGATGTACCCTAAGAATAGAGTATAAAATATATTTTCTAAAACACTTCTCTCATTTTAGTGGACAGCAGGTTCTTAGTGTTATGCTGTATTTTGCTTTCTGTTGCGTGCTGACAGATCTAGTCCTCACCAGAGCAGCATTTCCCATCAAAGATATTTAGAAAGTGTTTTTACTGTGAGGAAACTTGAGTCTTAAGTTACTGACCTTTGTCCTGAAGCAGAATCAAAAGTGTTTCCATACTACTATCTCCTTGACTCATCTCCATTATAACAAAACAAAATAAATCTTTAAGACAGAACTGCACTTAGGATAGCTGATTTACTATTGTTCTGAGCTAACAAAAGTCTTCTTCTTCCTAGTGCATTTCAGATGTGATGATAACAAAATAAATCTCTTAGAAGCAAACAGATCTCTTTGGGAGCTAGAGAAAGCTCTTAAAAGAGTCATTTTGAGATACCCAATTTCTTCTCTTCCACATTTGGATGCTCAGATATGTTTTGGAGAGAAAGACACTTAAAAGACTGCATGTCAGACACCTTGTCTCCTTTTTGGGACACATTGTGAAAAACAAACCACTTAAATGTGCTGCCTAGTAGCTCATTTTATTTCTATCTATTGCTCTCATTTCTTCCAAGGTGTCAACTGTGTTCTAGTGGACTCATATAGACTAATATTTATATATAATGAAAGGAAATGACTTTGAAAAAAACATAATAGTGTTTATCCCATACAGCTCAAGAGAAACAGACAAACGTGTTTCTTTCCACACTGCTTTCTCATTTTTTTCTGAATTTGTACTTTACCAGTCATCGCCTCTACTATGTGATATTACCAATGTCCTGTAGAAAACTTAATCATGTTAGGGTGGAAACCAAACTCCGCATTCTCCACCCCACTCCTAAGTCTCTTTTCAAATGCTGCCTTGTCCTAGCTAACAAATGGCAGTGAGTTCCCTGAGTCTCTTTGCTACTCCCCGTACGGCATATCCCCACAGAGCACTCAAGAAACTCGCTGTTCGGAACCGCCCACAGGCACAGACCAAAGCTCCAATAAAAGCTCCCGTTGGCCCTAGCCGAAGAGCCAGAAAAAGGGTGGCTTAACAACAGAAAACTTTATCGGCAGTACTTACCCTGCTCCAGCCGAACGCCTGCGGAAAAACTGTATCCGCCCCCCGCTTCCTGTGACTTCAGCAGGGCCAGTGAGAGGCTGATTTTCAAGCTCCGCCCCACCCCCCTCACCAACCCTGGAAGCAGGAGGCAGAGTGGTGTCAATTGGACCTAGCAGGGAGCTGGTTTTCCACCCCTGAGACAGACAGGCAGGTGGCAGGTAGCACTCTGATTTCACCTCAGGGCAGTGTTAGTAGGGTTCACAACTTGAGCTTTCCCCGCTGCTGGGCAGCACGGAGACTGAATGACTTAGGGCAAAGAGGGCCAGTTACCACTCTGCTCCACGCACAGCATCCACAGTCATCACCAGCGTTAAGGAACTGTGCCTCCATATCCACCTGGCATCCACAAGGCAGAACAAAGTCAAAGTCGGGGGCAGAGTTGGTTGACACTCTCAGCTCCTCCCTTACCCCTAGTGTCCACAGGACCTTGCTGGGAATTGAGGCAGAAGTAAGTGGTACAACATTTCAAGTACTGAAAGTAACGAAGGCAAATTATATATCCAGTGAAAGGAATCAGGAATGAAGGAGAAATACAGACAAGTTTAGATGAAAGAAAACAGGATTTGTTGCTAGCAAAACTAGTCTTGAAGGCTGGCTAAAGGAATTCTCCAAATAGGCTTGGAACTTCAGAAAAGGAAAGAACAACAAAATAGGGTAAGAAATGAAAGAACAATAAAACAACTATTTTACATCTTATGGGTTTATTATATCATATTTGATAATTGAGGCTAAAATTATAATACCATCTGACATTATGCTCAATGTATGTTGAGGAAATACTTAAGACAATTATATTGAAAAAATAGGGAGAGTCAAGGAAGTAAATGCAGATCTAATCATGTGACCCCCTCCATAAATGCTTTCTGTGGCTAAAACTGCACTTCTGATAACGATGAAATTCTTAATAAACCTGAGGGGACTCATATACTCTGGTGACACTACATCCTTTGTCTTCACCTTAAACCACTTTCATCTATCCTTCGTGCGCTCCTCCTGCTCTGACTTTCTCACATGTGTTTCAGTTTCTGAGATGCCTTTCATTTAACTTACTACTACTCACCATTTAAGCTGCAAGTCAGAAGTCACCTCCATAGGGAGGACTTCTCTGACTCCATCCCAACCTAAATCAGATACTTGTTTGTATTCTTTCACTACGCCATTCCAATTCCTTTCATAGCATGCAATAATGGTTGTCATTATGAGTCTGGAAAAGTATTTTTTATATCTCTCCTCACTCAACTCTCTGCTCCATAGGGGCAGAGGCCGTACTTTTATTATTATTATTATTATTGAAGTATAGTTGATTTACAATGTTGTGTTAGTCTCAGTGTATAGCAAATCGATTCATATACATATACGTATGTGTATATACATATATACATACATATATATGTGTGTATATATATATTCTTTTTCAGATTCTTTTCCATTATACATTATTACAAGATATTGAATATAGTTCCCTGTGCAATACAGTAGTTCCTTGTTGTTTATCTATTTTATATATAGTAGTGTGTGTCTGTTAATCCCAAACTCCTAATTTATCCCCCTCACAGCCCCCCAGCCTTTCCGCTTTGGTAACCATAAGCTTGTTTTCTATCTTGTGAGTCTGTTTCTTAGCATATAAGTTATATCATATGATATTTATGTTTCTTGAGGCTATACTCTTTTCATCACTGTCTTCTCACTGCCAGCACAGGGCAGAGCCTGGGCCAGTGGAGAAATTCAATAAGGATTTGTTCATCTGATGAATGAAGTACTCGGCAATTTGTTTTAAATACATTTAACATTATAGGCACAATATCTGATGTTTAAGCATTTATTAAGGGCTTATAAAATGTTTTAAACCTGGATGAAACATATATTAATTCAAAAATATATATTGCAACATTTTAAAGAAATGACTGGCTTGACATTTCAAAAATACCAAGATCATGAATGTCAAACAAAGGCCGAGGTATTATTTCAGAATAAAGGAAACTTTACTTTCATGGTGACTAATTGAAATGTATGATTCTGAATTGAATCATGGACCAGACATTTAAAAAGCTATTAAGAATATTGTTGAGACGGTCAACAACATTTGACTATAAACCAAGGATTAGTCAATAAGAGAATTTTCAATAGAAGTGGATATGATATCAAATTAATCTCAAGTTATTTAGAGGAAACAAGGAAATAAATTATTTGTGTATGAATGGGGAGAAGAAGAGTGTGAATAAGAAAGTGAGCAAGTGAGAAAGCTACAGAAAACCAATGTCTGGTACTCTGGAATTTTACATTCACATACAGTCCTTAAAAATTTTTCTCAAAGTTATACTCTCGCTAGCAAAGAGATCAATTAATACTAGAAACTCAAAAATAATCAGAAAATAAATAGCACATAAAAGATAAGCATTTGAATTGACTTTAATTTATGATCAGTGAACCCATGAATAGAATATGAATCAAGTTAAGTTTCATTACATGTTTACAGATATGGAGTATTTTTTTTTCATATGTGGCACTAGATATGACAACAATGTAAAAAACATAGAAAATATTTAAATATTGTGGCTGGGAAGACCTTACCCTCAAGACACAGAGTCAGAATGCCTGAGAGTTAGGCTTAATCAAAACAATTTATAAAAGGAGAAAAATGAAACTAACAAAACAGAGTATCCAAGAACTGCGAGATAATATAAAAGGGTTTAACATCTGTATAATTTGGAATGCCAAGAGGAGAAGATAGAGAGAACATGACAAAGAAATATTTGATGAAATATCAGCCATCTTTTTTCTCCCAAAATTAATGACAGACTCTTACAGATTTAAGAAACTTGAAAAATATCAAAAACACACCAACACACCCACACAGTCATAGCATATTGAAACTGCTTTATTTTTTATTTTATTTTTTAAACATCTTTATTGGGGTATAATTGCTTTACAATGGTGTGTTAGTTTCTGCTTTATAACAAAGTGAATCAGTTATACATATACATATGTTCCCATATCTCTTCCCTCCCTATCCCACCCCTCCAGGCAGTCACAAAGCACCGAGCTGATCTCCCTGTGCTATGCGGCTGCTTCCCACTAGCTATCTATCTTACATTTGGTAGTGTATATATGTCCATGCCTCTCTCTCGCTTTGTCACAGCTCACCCTTCCCCCTTCCCATATCCTCAAGTCCATTCTTTAGTAGGTCTGTGGCTTTATTCCTGTCTTACCCCTAGGTTCTTCATGACATTTTTTTTTCTTAAATTCCATACATATGTGTTAGCATACGGTATTTGTCTTTCTCTTTCTGACGTACTTCACTCTGTATGACAGACTCTAGGTCCATCCACCTCACTACAAATAACTCAATTTCGTTTCTTTTTATGGCTGAGTAATAAAGCAGTAAATAAAGCAGTAAACTGCTTTAAAGGAAAGAAAAAGTCTTCATTGCAGCCACACACACGCACACAAACACACACAAGTTTTTTTTTGTAAAGGGAATAAAAGGAAGAATCAAAACAGACTTCTTATCAGAAAGTATGCAAGCCAGAACAGAATGGAATGATGTGTTTTACATGCTGAGAGAAAAAACAGAACTGTGAAACCAGTATTCTATAACCAATGCAAATATATTTCAAAATTGAGGGGAAAATAAAGACCCTTTTAAGTAATCAGACATTAAAGAGAATTCCTTGGCAACAGACCTGTAGTTCAATAAATATTAGAGAAACTCTTCGTGCAGAAGGAATATGTTACTAGATAAAAACATGAATCCCGGGCTTCCCTGGTGGCGCAGTGGTTGGGAGTCCGCCTGCCGATGCAGGGGACACAGGTTCGTGCCCCGGTCCGGGAAGATCCCACATGCCGTGGAGTGGCTGGGCCCGTGAGCCATGGCCGCTGAGCCTGCGCGTCCGGAGCCTGTGCTCCGCAGTGGAAGAGGCCACAACAGCGAGAAGCCCGCGTACCGCAAAAAAAAAAAAAAAACAAAAACCATGAATCCCTTCTTTCTACACACAAAAATTAAAGTGCTGAAAATAAAATCAAGGTAAATGTCAAAATCATTTTTTTCTTATCTTTAATGAAGCTAAATGTTAACTGTCTAAAAAAAAAGGTAGTAGCAATATATTGTGTTTATAACGTATATAAAAATTAAATGCATAACAAAGAAGTGAAGAGGGGAAATGGAGGTAGACCTCTGTAAGCTCCTTAGCCAACAGAAAAGCACATGAAATAATAATTGAGTTTGGTAAGGTTGTAGGAAAATCAATATGTAAAACTTAATTTTTTATCTATGCACTAGCAATGAAAATATGAATATTGAACTTTTTAAAAATAACATTTACAGGAGCACCAAAAAAAGGAGTTGTAGGTATAAAGGTTTGGTATTGATTTTGTTACCTTACAATTCCCCAAAGGCAGGTGAAACCATGCTTAAGTCTCTCCATATATATATAAATATAGATATAGATATATATCTATATAGATATAAATATAGATATAGATATGTGTGTATATATCTGTATGAATCTATATATATGCCATATATAAGCCATATGTATACATATAATATATATACACATACATGTATGTATATTTGCTTTTAACATAAGGTAAAGAATGACTTTTTTTTGAGTTTTTGCTTAAGAGTATAGAAAATTAAACTTTAATTGCTGAAAATAAATAACATATTAGGTAATGAAGGATTTAAATGTATCAGGTGTTTCAGAAAAGCCTTAATAATCGGAAGTTTCACATTTTCATTTATATAACTTGTGTGTTCTAAGACTTTTGAAGTTCCCTATTCCCATCCTGAACTCTAAAAGCAGCATGTGCATCTTTGAGCTATCAAATGTATAATCTTGGAATGGTATTTGAAGTACAAAATGCATTTAATGAACGAAAATGATTCAAGAAGAGTGTATCGTACTTACAACACTTAAACTTTATACTACGGGCATCTAAAGAAAGGTGGGTGTGATGTTGTGAAGAAAAGCAATTCCAGTCTCAGTAGGTTATCACAGTGTTTTTTCAGAAGTTTCTAATTGAAGGTATGCTTCATTTGCCTTGGCTATAAAGAAACGTACATTTGCTCATGATTATGTCTGTAAATGCCCTCATAAAATGTTCTCTAGCAAACATGCCTGCAACTTGCATATGTGCACACACATGCACATAGACACAAACATCTTACGGTTTACTAAGAAATTTTCTCATGTATATTACTTCTTGTTTCTTGTATGGTTTTTCAGAGATCTTTAAGAAAATAGAAAATTTCAATATTAATATAAATTAATTTAAAGATATTGAAACATAGTCATACATTCAGATTTATTAAATTTAATTTAATAATGGGAGAATGTCAGAGAGAATTTTCTGAACTATGTATCCCATACCTTTTTATTTCAAGCAATTCAATGTTTTTTAAAAAGTATTTTGCTTTGTTTAGATTTTCTTGAAAACATTGATACACACACAAAGGAACGGATAATGTATATCCAGTATGTTCAGTGTTTCACTTATCTTGTTACTTTTTAGTTCCTTGTTCAATTCTTATTGAGGAATAAGGGGTGTTTCATAATATGCTCATATATTTCCAAGATAGTTGTACAGGATTAGAATTATTATTATAGAAAAGTAAAGGATTGAGTTGGGAATTGAATATTACTAGTGCTTCCAGAACAAAGTTCATCCAGTCAGTTGCTGGTGTAGTCATGTTCTCTGCTTCTCTCTAGACAGGGGAGAATAGAGCTCACTGGACACTGAAGTAATCTCCACCCTGAAACCCATTCTCCTTTACTTGACAGGTTATTTGCAATTTCTGAGACTCTCTCCATAACAAATTCTACTTTTAGGAATCATACCCACATTAAGATGTGACCGCTTATTTCAATAACTAGAAATTATCATAGGTTTTATTGCCAGAGAGACATACGCCCAGACCTTAGATCTGTCACTTACTAAGCTTGTAATCTCGGACAAATTACCTAATCCTGTGAGCCTCAGATTCTTAAGGTGTAAAAATACAAAGCCACTGAATATGGAGTAACAAATAACTAAGAGTAGTGTTCTTGGTCCATAGTAATACCTAGTCAGTGATAAATCTTGTGATTATTGTTACAGAGGAAACTGTATTTGGGAGAGAAAGAGAGAGAGGGGCCCTTGTTAGAACATATGTTTCATGTGTGTGCTGCAAAAAGTTATCGTTTACAGATTGTTATTAATGCATTCAAAATGTAGAGGTGTCCAAAAAATTCCTAAATCCTTAATAGCTATAGGCAAGGAGCATTAGTCACATCTATGCATTACATGTTATCATAATATGTCTGGAAAGAGAGAGATGGAGAATTCAAAGCTACAACACATTCAATTAATAACAGTTAGAGCTTTAGTTCCAAATCCTCATGTTTGTCTTATTTGAGCTAACCCTGCAAACAGAGCTAGACAGGGGGAAGTTTTGTTCTCCTCAAGATCTTTCAAAATTACTGAGGCAAGAGGGAGCGGATGATGCACATCACACAGGACGAAATGTCAAAAGTGAGTTTTTCAGATTGAAATCTAAGACCAGGATTGTCTACATCAACTTACTTATTTATTCGATAACTCTTGAGTATCTGCTGTGGTACTGGCACCATGCTTGCCAGACTTAGTAGAGACAGTGCTGACCAAAGCAGAAGTCTCTGCCGTCATGGAATGCACGTGGATCTGCAGAGATACAATATTTTGTTGTAATTATTTCATTTATGCATTTCTTTAGTGACTGCTGCTCTAAGCAATAAAGGAATAAATGTAAGTTCATAAAATCACAACGATTATGGACAAAATGAAGCAGGGAGATGTGTTGGGTGATCAAGATCACCTTTAGTTTGGACAGTCGGGGAAGCCCTGTCAAAAAAGGAGACATTGGGTCTAAGAACTGCATGAGGTGGGGTTGTTTTTACAGTGACCTAAAGGATAGAACACTGAGGATAGAACACTTTCCATTCTGAAATCTAGGCTCATTCTATTGGAAATTCTAAAAATCACGGTCAGTGGAGGAGAGGCCCTTTCACATGGGTAATACCTCAGATCAAATCCTAACCTACCAAGGATATCTGAACACGATATAGGAAGCTAAAATTAGTGGTTCACGCAAAAAGAAAGGAGATCTAGAAAGATGATGAAATGAACTAAAGGAAAAAGAGATTATAAACACCAGAGACTTGATCATATTCTGAATGTAAAAATCCAAGGGAAAGTAGAATAGAACCCTCAATATCTGAGGCCTTTGGTTTATGTGTTAATACATGTATTAATTCACATATGAATGTTTTCATTGATTCATTCAATTAACATGTGTGGCATTCATGGCAATAGTAAATCGAGTGAAAGAAGACAAAATTCTGAATATGTCTTCAGAGTTGCACAATCCAATAAAGTAGCTACTAGCAACATGTGGCCACTAACATTAAAATAAAGCTAAATTAAAACGTCAGCTTCTCAGTCTATTTAGCCACAGTTCAACAGCTCAATATCCAAATGTGGCTAGTGGACACCATACATGCTGAACAGTACGAGTACAGAATATTTTCATGTCCAGGGCAAGTACTATAGGACAGTGCTGCTATAGTTTAAGGGTCAACAAGATTTGCCAGTGATAATATTTTAAAGTTTTTTGAAATTCAGAAGGAAGGCAGTGGCTATTGATAAATAATATAAAATAACAATTACAGTAAGATATCTAAAATGAGAGTATTGAATTTATGGCAGGACAGTTAAGAACAAAACCATAGATTACTTCAAAGCAAAGAAAATGTCAGAACTCACGATGGAGATAGGAAAAAGGAGATAGGAGAAAATATGAGATAATCTTTTGTCATAGAAAACAAAAGAAAAAAATTAGTTTCCTAAAGGATTAGGCGACCTAAAAAAATAAACAGCTAAATTTAAAAAAACGTAATAGTTATTGAAGACTAACGATTAAGAAAAGATGACTAAATTTGTGGATTAGTAACTGCAATATATTTGAGTGTGCATTCACAGTACTTTTCTTAAGCTAGAAGTGTTGGAGATGAGAAGAACTTGGAGGTGACTCTAAAGTACGGATTTTAATAATAATATATTTTTAATTATTTTGGGCCACAGTTTCAGATAGGAAATGAAATGATTTGGCATACATAATGGAGCATGGTTCACATAATATATTCAATGGGAGATTAAAATGTTACGCCTAAGCAGAGGTTAATTGTCACCTTCATGCATCTGTGTCTACTAGACACACATATTACACACACGCGCATGCACACACACACACATTTGATATGAAAATAAGAAAATAGGATGTCTTGGAGCCCCTAATGCACCTGTAGGATATGATGAGAAATAATAAAATGTCACTACCCATAGTCTTAAAGTGTCTTTGTGAACGACACAACTCTCAAAAGGAAATTCAGCATCAGTCCAAGGAATATATAATATAAAATAATGGAAATGCCGGTTTAGGTATTGCTTAGAAATGATGCTGCTACACCAACTAACAAGCAGGACCTCCTCAGGATTATTGACGTTTATCGTGGAAAAGAGTGGCTGTACCCAGGCTATGCATTCTTAGAAAGTTGCCTTACAGGAGCCATTCGTTATCAGCGAGTGAGGCTGACTTTAAAACTGTAAAATTAGTTGTATGCAACCTGTCTGAGCAGGGCTATTTTTTCCTACCCTTTAGGGTGATTCTCACTGAAGTGCAATTGCATTGAAGAAATTTACCTTACCCTCTCCTCTTGCTGCTGATAGTGTCGGTGGTGGTCTTCTGTTGAGCCCTGAGAAAGAGATGGAGGGACATACTAGCTTCAGACCCATTATTCTAGCATTCATGAGGACAGTCTGTTCCCAGGAGATACTGTATTACTAGCCTCTGTCAGACCATACCAACATAACTGTGCGGGGGATGCTTGGTGTTTCTTACTGGAGGATTATGTAGATCTCAAGCATGTGTGCTGTGTGAGAGGAAGAAAAGTCTTAACTCTCTTTAGTTTAGGGGCTGCCTTATACCATGTACAGCAGAGGTTACCAAATTATAACCATCTAGTTGAAAACAGAAGGTGCTCTGTGGAATCCAACTACCTCTCAAGATCTCTCTGCCTCATCCAGACCTTCAAGTCCTCTTTCCTTCTGCCCATAATCTTCTCTTAATATTCTTCAGTCAGTTGCATCTACCCCTACCCTCTGGATATTATAATTCTCTCCAATGAAGGTATATAATTTGTCTCTTGGTTCTTTGAGTATCATGGCCTAGAGCAGAACTTCATCATTTAGTTAATGGGGTTTGCCTCTGTTTCAACTGGCAGACTTCGTCAGGGGGAAGATGGGCTACAGTCCGGTGAAGGTGCACTTGGGACTTTCAACTTTAGTTCAGTCTTCCCTCCAGAGAGAGCCATGCCTGCTTTCTTTCTAGATCACGTAAGAAGCAAACAAAACACAGCTCTCCAAGACAAGCCTATTTTTTCTTTATCATAACAGTGGGCCTTTCACACTAAATGTTAAGAAATATTGACCCATTTTTTATTTTCTTTCTTATAATACAAAAGGAACTATTTTAACTACAAATGGCTTTCATTTTGGTATCCAAGGTGATGACAGTGCCATAGATTATTTAAAACATCCTCTTTCTCTGATGCAAGTGGGGGCAGCAACATTGGAGATATGGTTTAGGCAAACTCTGATATTAAAGCAAATATGCATGGCACACTGCATAGACAGCCAATAAAAAGAGCAAATATATTAAATATTCATATAGCAAATTTATTTTATTTTATTTTATTTTTTTGCGGTATGCGGGCCTCTCACTGTTGCGGCCTCTCCCGTTGCAGAGCACAGGCTCTGGACGCACAGGCTCAGTGGCCATGGCTCACGGGCCCAGCCGCTCTGCGGCATGTGGGATCCCCCCAGACCGGGGCACGAACCCGCGTCCCCTGCATCGGCAGGCGGATTCTCAACCACTGCACCACCAGGGAAGCCCTCAAATTTATATTTTTATTCAATTTAATCTTTATATCATAAACTTTACAGTTACTTGTAATGGTACAGAAACTGATTTTCAGAACTTTTCCATACATCATTTCCTTGGCTACCCTGTGGCAAATTGAATTATGAATATATCAAATGAAATTGGAAATCACATTTTTTGAATGGAAAACACTCCGTTAGCTGAAATATGCCTTTGTAAAAGCCTATTCGTTGACTTTAATATCCATTGTATCCTTCTTCTTTACTGATAGAACACAAGAATTTTAGCTAAACACATGGCTGCCCCAAATAAAGACTACCATTTCTCAGCTTTTCTTGCAACTACTTGTAGTCAAGTGCATAAGTTGTAGGAGTTGTGAGCGGAAGTTTCACACACCATTTGTGAGAAATGCCCTTGTATAGGAGGTGCATACTTTTCTTGGTCTGACCTTATTCCTCCTGGACAGAATGTGTGTGTGATGGGTTGAACTAGAATTACCATCTCCTATTACGAGGAGCACTCTGTGGACTGCAAGGCAGCTAGAAGTAAGATAGGTCCATCTGGACTGTGTGGCTGCACTACCAATGATGGATTTTCCAGAATGTGATAAAAATTATAAAATTTTGTCCCTGGAGAAATGTAATCCATTTTATGATACTTTTTAAAAGATAAAATTTGAATTGTGATCACCATGTAACATATTTGCCTTCCTGTCTTTATTCGTAAGTTAAATGGTTAAACAGATAGTTTTTGGATAAGTGTGTTCTTTCTCTAACAGCCAGTCGCTCAGTAAGTACATGGTTTTATTGTTTATGGTATATAGAACTTGCTAAGCAATTTAAGAGCAAGATGTACAAATTATTTTGGCTTTTCAGGAAGATTGTCGGTCTTGGAAGAGCAGCTTCACTAGCTGTGTAACCTGAGGCTGATTAAGACACCTCTCTGAGCCTCAGTTTCCTCAGTAGTAGAATGAAGATAATAATATTACTTACTTCACAAAGCTACTGTGAAAGTTAAATAGGATATAAATTAAAAAGCTATTAATATTATGCCAGGCATCAAGATCTTTTTTAAAACTGTCAGTTCTTATCATTATAGATAATGGAAATGATCAATAAATAGGATGTGACTACATGTGAAATGTATCACACATGTTTTACGTCATAACTCACACATTTGCTTCATGTAAACTGTAAAACAATAAAAAATGGATACTTCTGTTTGGTGTGCCAAAATGACTCTAAAGGTAAATCCTGTGTTAAGGAAGATTCTAGGAGTACTATGGGGTTATACAGCAAAATACAACATAGTGCCAGTGAGATGAGTGCTTCTGAAAAATTATTTTCACTCCAAATTCTTGCAGACCCATCTTAAAATCTAATGGGTCAAGACTAATTTAGTGATTCTAGTATAATTTAGTAAGACTAGGTTTTCTCTTTTTTTTCCCCTAGAATTACACTCTACACACAGTAAAATATTTGCCATAGGTAACCTATTACCTGGAATTTATATAACAATTGTTATATGTTACATGTTAACATGATCTAAACTTCATAATATATAATTAATTGGATGATTCGAAAACAAACTTAGTTTACTACATTAGTAATAGCTGAAAGTCTACTTCCCATTCGATTCTTAAGAAAAATTAAGTTTGTCAAGTCATGGAGTTTGTGTGCGCGTTGACTAATCCCAGGCAATCATGGCTACCGACAGTACAACATATGCAACTTCACGACGCAATTTTCCAAAAATGACAAAAAATGGAACTCCTGCTGAACACTTTTAATTGGGGTACCTATCTTCAGATGTTCTTAGTTTGCATAATGGCTTCCTAGTTGAAATAACATAGCAAGTAACAGCAAAGACTCACTAGCAATGCTTGACTTATTCCAATTGCTTGTGAATTAAAAGCAGCTGTGGACCACAGGAGGTTGGTCTATTCTTAAACACCATGTTAGTAACATGGATAAAGATATTATCTCTTCTTTGGTGCAGAATGTTAATAATCAGGAAAAAAGAAGCAAAGGGCTTATAAATGTTATGGAACATTTCCAGTGAGGCAGTTATATTTTAGGGATTTAAAAAATTTTTTAATCATTTGATTTCATCTTATTAGTAACCTTTTTCAAACCACTTTTTAAGCCACTGTAATTTTATCACAAATTTTATCACAAATCTGAGCTTTTTTTCCAATTACAGAAGATTCAAACTGTATGTATATAATTATGTAACAATAGGGGATATTTATGTACTAACTTTGTCTTATATGGTCAATATTTTCAGAAGTCAGGTCTTAAAAATATGTTTTATCATTTCAAAAAGTAATAACACAATTGCCTGTGTTATGATTGTATTCTTGTTAACATTTTTGAAGATGTTTTTCTATTTTTGGCAGGTGTGTGCATACAGATATTATTAATAAAATTCACTGTTCGTTGAAACTGTAGCATTGCTTACAAATCAGATGTTGTTCTGTTTCTGGAATGTAACACAGAAATAGAGGACTGGCGTTTTGCAAATTGAAACAAGAGAACATTTTTCAAGGGATTAATAGTGGTAGCTAGTTTTATGATTCAATAATTCCTGTTCCTAGACAAAACATACAATTTCCCATCTGTTAACTTTTTTTCCTCTTCAGTTGTTAAACATGTATCCATGAAAAATGTGACTTATCTTCTGGAACTTTTTTTTCTGATTTGGAATATGAAAAATTTAGTATTCCTGGAAGGGGAAGTGGCCATTGTAATCAAAAAAGAGTCTGGTGGCTGTTCACTGGCTTTATGTTCAGTTTTAAAAAAAAATTTTAATTAAAAAAAAATTACCCATCAGGAAGCTATATCTGTAACAACTGACACAAAGAATCTTCCCATTTGAGTGAGGCGATGGACTATGTGAATTCATCTTAGCAGTTCTGAAGTTGTTCAAGGTTTAATAGATAATATGCATATATTTTGGGTGGGCCAAAATGTTCCTTTGTTTTTTTCTGTAAGATGGCTCTAGTAGCACTTAGTTGGCTTTAACTTATTTCAAAGCAATTTTGTTAGATTTTATGTGACAGCTGTCATATCAGCATGCATTAAAAAAAACATCACAATTGGTGAATTTTGTGTAGCCATTTTAATATTGAAGATGGAAGAAAAAACGACATTTTCGGCATATTATGCTTTATTATTTCAAGAAAGATAAAAAACGCAAAAAAAGATTTGTGCACTGGAAAAGGTGCTATGACTGATCGAATGTGTCAAAAGTGGTTTGTGAAGTTTTGTGCTGGAGATTTTTTGCTGGACGATGCTCCACTGTCAGGTAGACCAGTTGAAGTTGATAGCGATCAAATTGAGACATTAGTTGAGAACAATCAACATTATACCATGAGGGAGATCGCCGACATACTCAAAATATCCTAATCAAATGGTGAAAATCATTTGTACCGGCTTGGTTATGTGAATAGCTTTGATGTTTAGGTTCCACATAAGTTAAGCAAAACGAACCTTCTTGACCATATTTCCACATGCAATTCTCTACTTAAATGTAATGAAAACGTTCTGTTTTTAAAACAAATTGTGACAGGCAATGAAAAGTGGATACTGCACAATAATGTGGAATGGAAAAGATCGCGGGGCAAGCAAAATGAAACACCACCAACCACACCAAAGGCCTGTCTTCATCCAAAGAAGGTGATGTTGTGTATATGGTGAGATTGGAAAGGAGTCCTCTATTATGAACTCCTTCCAGAAAACCAAACGACTAATTCCAACAATAACTGCTCCCAATTAGACCAACTGAAAGCAGCACTCGACGAAAAGTGTCCAGAATTAGTCAACAGAAAACGCATAACCTTCCATCAGGATAACGCACGACCACATGTTTCTTTGATGACCAGGCAAAAACTGTTACTGCGTGTGTGGGAAGTTCTGATTCATCGCCATATTCACCAGACATTGCACCTTTGGATTTCCATTTATTTCGGTCTTTATAAAATTTTCTTAATGGAAAAAATTTCAGTTCCCCGGAAGACTGTAAAAGGCTCCTGGAACTGTTCTTTGCTCAAAAAGATAAAAAGTTTTGGGAAGATGGAATTATGAAGTTGCCTGAAAAATGGCAGAAGGTAGTGGAACAAAAGGGTGAATACGTTCTTCAGTAAAGTTCTTGGTGAAAATGAAAAATGTGTCTTCTATTTTTACTTAAAAACTGAAGGTACTTTTCGACCAATCCAATACATAAAGACATATGTATGTGTAGGTGTGTACATGCATGCATATATATATATATGTATATAGTGTATATTTGTGTATGCATGTGACTGATTAATACTAAGCAAGAAAAGTACATTCGTTTTGTGCACCATAATTTCATTTCCTGGAATGCATGGGTCAGAACATGGAAGGCAGAATTTTTTTAGCTAAAAATTGGAACCATTTGAATGAATGGTCACTATACTGTTTACATATTTTACTTCTAAAATCTCTTCCTTGTCACCCACCCTCTGATTTCAATATCTCCTCAATGCTAACATGCCCTAAACACCTATCTCTCTTCTTTAGTTCTGTCTCATATTTCAAACTGTATACTGAATATTTAAAATCTGTAAACTTATTATCACTCAAATAAAAATATCTACTCTATATTTTCCCCCTAATTTCCCCTCCTTTCCTCTTTCAGCGAATGATCACTGTTCTACCAGGTGCCCGGGCTCAAAGTTTGACAATCATGTTTTATGTTTTTGATGGAAGTATAACACATACACACATACTTCTACAACTTGATTAATTAACCCAAAGTGAAAAGAGCATGTAATTATCACTCACGTCAATAAACAGAAAGCAGAGAGATTAAAGGAAGTCCCTGACAGCCAAAGAACCTAGGAATCAAATCACTAATACATAACTGCCCTCATGTTGAGAGGTATTTACTCTGCTTGGAAAGCTTGGCTCCTAAATCTGAGAACAGCCAATAAAACCTGGAGAAGACTTCACAGTTTAAACTGAGATTCACAGTTTGAGGGTTACTGAGAGGGACCCCAGTGAGACGTGGCCTGGGTCATTTGACAGACTGAGAGCACCCTTTCCAGGACAAAGGTTCACACAGGTGAGAAACCACTGAGAATAGAATTTAAGTTGGTCAGGACAAAGATGTTAGAGGCAAGGAAATAGGACATTCAGATATAAACTGGGGAGTAGAGCTGAGAAGGTAAATATTGTAAATTAAAAGGTCAGATATTTGAAGACTCCCTGATAAGAATGGAAGAGGGAGTCCTCATTTTCTGCATAAGGTAAATAACATTACTTTAGAAAATGAAACATGCCAGAAAGACAAGCACACACTACAGGTGAATATTTTAGTTCTGCCGTTCAATAGGAAATGAAATGAATTTAGGAAAATGATAGAACAATGAAAGGACAGTGTCAGTTATTGAACTATGGCCTCTTAGCTCCACATCCACCTTCCTGTACTTTGCTTTATGATGCTAGAGCAGGGAGTCTGCAAACTACCTGTTTCCACAGTCATTTGCCTCCTTGTCATGCTTGGCTAATAGAAGCTACTGTGCTTCCAGAGTTCTGGGAGGCTGAAGGAGAGAGAAGAGATATGTACTTATCTCCCTTTTCTGTTTTTAATTCCAGTCTCTGTCAGTACGACTCTGGTAATGGCTTAACCGTGACAACTAAAGTTTACTGAAGTAGCAGCTGTTGATCCTAGTTTGCAGATTTTTCAACCATCACAAAACTAGGTTTATTGCACCCCCTCAGAGATTTTAGCATCAGGCTATTGGTACTTCTTTCTCAGAGGTCCGTGCCCCAGTCCCATGGGGGTCTCTCATGAACTCAGAAACTGACACCAGTCAAGCAGTCAGCCTCCTCAGAGATCTGACCTTCAACTTTGCAGGGACCCTTTCTACCTTCAAATCTTTAACAATTCCAATCTCTCCTTTTTATTCTCTGAGATCTCAGGTGGTAACTACTTCCTCCTCTATTATAATGCAACACTCTCTTTTCATAAAATTTTAGTTCTTAAATACCTAGTTAACACATTTATATTAAATTGTTTATTAAAAAGAACTGGTTTGCTTCTATTTTCTACTGGAGCCAGACAGATGCAAATTGAAGAAATAAGGATTAGGGGAACTCAGAAATTAAGATATAAAATAAAGGGGACACTTGAATGAAATGCTGAAAGAAAGTAGACAAGAATTAGAAATAACAAAATATTCCAAAAATAAAGACAAAACTAGAAGAAAAATAACAGCTAATTAAAACCATGGAGAATGCCTTAATAAAAACCAATGTAGATGGAAGGAAATTTGTAAAAATACACAATAAGAAAAATAAACTGGACTGGTAAGATGGAAAATTGAACATGAGTGAGGCAGGTGTCCCCCCAAAAAAAAAACAACAACAAAAAACCCAAAACAAAACAAGAAAACAAACAACAGAACAGATGGATATGCAAAATTATTAAAAGGAAACTTTCTAAACATAAAAGAAAACTTGAAACTGCATGTTGAGTGCCACACTAGATTCCTGGATAATTTGAATAGATTGACCAATATTGAGACATAATCTAGTAAGATAAAAGGAAGCTCCAAAGCCAAGTGGGGAGACAAAAACCAGGACACTGGAGGAAACTGAATCCTCTGGCGCCTACAACTATAACAAACATTGCATACAGTCCCACTCCCAGCCAGATTAATAGATATCTTCCAGTAAAGGTCGATTGATCTTAGTTTCAATGATGGAATGCAACATGTCCAACTTTCACCGAAAACTACAAGCCAAAGAGCAGAGGAAAAAAAAACATTCACAAGAGACAAAGCAGTTATTAGAACTAGACTCAAATATGACAAATGTTGTAATTATAAGAAAACAAATTTAAAATAACTGATTATTATGTTAAGAGTTCTAATGGAAAAACTAGCAACATGCAAGACCAGATGGGTAATGTCATCAGATCATCAGAGAGATGGAAACTATAAGAAAGAATGAAAATTAAAAGTTAGAAATAAAAGACAAGGAACAAATTTAAAAAAAAAACAAAACACCTTTGGCATTCTTGACACAGACTTGGCACATCCTATAAAAGAATCAGTGAATTTAAAGATAGAAAGAGTAGAAACCTCTCAAACTGAAGAATAAACCATACATGCAAGAAGGCATTGGAATAAAGTCTAAAATTTTGAAAGAAAACCCCCTGCAAACCTAGAAATCTATATGCAGTGAAATTACCCTTAAAAAGTGAACGGACATAAAGATTTTGTTGTTGTTTTTTGGCGGGGGGCAGGAGCTGGGGGAATTCATTGCCAGCAGACATGTTCTGCAAGGAATGCTAAAAGAAGTTCTTCCATCAGAAAGAAAGTAATAGATGTCAGAAATTTGGATTTGCATAAAGAAGAGTGTCAGACAAAGAATAAAGCTGATGGTCTTAACTGATCTAAAAGATAAATGTTTATTTTAAGGAGTAATAGTAACAAGGTATTGGGTGATTATAGAGCACGTAAAAATAAAATGATTGACAGTAATGTCACCAGGAACAGCAGAAAGGAAATGAGAATATTATTTGGTACCTGTGCTACACACAGTGATATATTATTTAAAAGGAGCTGAGATTATTTAGAAATGTATCTTGTAACTCTAGAGCAATTACAACACAGTCTGTAAAAAAGTATACTAATAATGTGCCAAGAGGGAAGAAAAATGAAATCGTAAAATGTTTAATTAAAACCAGAGAGGGGAAAAAAATGGCGGGGGTATAGGGATAAAATCAAAGAATAAACGCACAATAGAAGACAGTTACAAAGATGGTACATTTTAATTCAAATATGTCAACGATTACTTTACATGTGAATGATCTAAACAAACCAGTTAAAAGACATAGAATGTCAGCTTAGATTTAAAGGTAAGACCTCTAATTATATGAAGTCTACACAAAATCAGTTTTAACTATAAAAACTAAAATAGGGTAAACATAAAAGGATTGAGAAAGACATGTCATTAATCAGAAGAAAGCTAAAGTATACTAATTTCAGGCAAAGCAGACTTCAGATAGGAAAATTACCAGTGATAAAGAGGGTCATTACATAATTAAACATAAATCAATTCTCCAAGAAGCCATACCGATTTTAAATTTGCATCTAACAAGAAAGTGACAAAATAGAGGAAGCAGAGACTGACAGAACTAAAAAGAAAAATAAATCTACTATCATAGTTGGAGCCTATAATATTCCTCTGTCAGTAACTGCTAAATCAAGTTGGTAGAAAAGAACTCTAAAGAAATATTTCACACAAAAATCAGAAGAGTGGTTACCAGTGGAGAAGGAAGTGGTTGAATCCACACAGGGCACCTAGGGTGTTGGTCATACTGTCAGTGTTCTCTCTCTTAGATTAGAGAGCATAAATACAAGGTTTTGTCTTCTTTCTCTTTAAACTGTATATCTCTGTTATATGCAGCAATTAGATAGTTGTTCTATTTTCCAATAAAAATGATTTACCAAATGGTGTTAGCTAAAATTTCTGTAATCAAACACATCTAAATTTTTATTAATTTGACAACCTAATCGATAAGCCAGAGTGGGAAATAAGAGTCTGTAACTTAGAATAAATAGAATCACAGTGGGCAAGAATTAAGACTGTGGATTATCCATTTGGGTTTATAAATAACAATGTCAAAATTACTTTCCCTTTTCTTTTACATTCTTTGATATGATTTAGTTTTACCCTTCCACTTGATTGGGGGATAAAAGTGCCTGGCAGACAATTAATTGGAAAGTTTGACTCTTATTCCATTGAGCCCAGAGTCTTTTAGTATTTATGCAGTTTAATGCATTTCCTGAAACTTTATAAATGTCTGAAGCACTTTATAAAGCTCAATTAGTGTCATAGTTGTAAATCATTGCTAACTACTAAAACTATTATTTGATGTGTTCTTTGGTAAATTTTCTTCAAAGTTATATCCATTTAAACTTTCAGCTAATCATATGTAAAAGAGGTAAGGTTTAGACTTAACTGGGAATGCTGCGTGGAGTTTGAAAAAACGTCTGATTTCTTATTACTTTTTAAAATTTATTAATGTCAGTGTTGTGAGAAAAGGTACTCAAAGTGCTGTATAAGATCAGAAATATTCTTGGTTTATTCAGTTTAAAAAAGAAATCCCTTAATTTGGATTAGATTTACATGTATAGGAATTGGAAGAGTCCAACATATAAATCAGAAAAATTGTGAAACTTCACTAAAATATTTCCAGAAATTCAGATACTTTACCCTTAGTAAACTTTTTTCTGTAAAGGGCCACATAGTAAGTATTTTATGTGTTACAGGCCCTGTGGTCTTTGTCCCAACTACTCATCTCTGCCCTTATAGCTTGAAAGCAGCCATAGACAACACAAGAACCAGTGGGTGTGGTTGCTTTCCAATAAAACTTTACTCACAGGAGCAGGGGGTCACCTTTCAGACTTTAGTTTGCCAAACTCTGCTCTAGACTTTAATTAATTATCAGTTCAATCTTTCACAAAATTATAAAGAGAATGAAGTTTACTTATGTTTCCCAAGTATTCTTTCTCTCTCTCTTGTTTTTAGATTTCTTCCTCAAAATCATTTTTCTTGATTCCTTAAACTCTTCTGCTTTAGGCCATATTAAGTCTCCCCTGATTTCCTACTTCGTTAGCCTCCAATTTGCTGTCCCTGACTTCAGGTCTATCCCCATCTAGCCATTCTTCTGATTTTAGCCACAGGAATATTTTCAAAATGCAAGGTTCATCGTGCATGTCTACACCTTAATACACTTGAACGGTGTCACAATGCTCTTATAACGATGTTTTTCCGTTTAAAATAATAATTTTTCCAAATGCAAAACTCATGTAATCCCATAATATTAATATAAAACTTAATTATTTAAACTTTATTTGTCAAAGTTTCAAAATTAAAGGCCCAATGAATTATTAATATATAATGAATGAAATTTTACTAATAATGAAATTCCTTTATATAATACTATTGATACATAAAATATTTTCATTTCTCAACAAAATATCTATATTTTCTCATTAAATAATACACAGAAGCCTTGCTTATAAAATACTCCATCTATTAACTCTGTCCTCAGCATACTATATATCCTGAGATCATTCCATGTTATTACCTTGATGATTTATGATATTCTCAGAATATGATAATTAATTCAAGGTAATTTTAGGGAGAGTAGAGATTAAAGAAATTTTTTAGGAAAATTTGTCAACTATCCCTTTACATAATTTTCATGTAGTTCAGTTGTCCTATTTAGGAAATAAATTGTGACATAGCACAAATAAATCCTAATTCTATCATTTCTCCCCTCTGTTTTCCCTCCTTACTGTCTGGGAAACAGATGCTTTATGAATGAAACACAACAGAAAATGTATAGAAGTTACATATCAATTTAAAAGTATATCTTGAAAATACAATTATTTTTTCATAGAATGAATGTAGAGATTTGACCACGTCAAATATTTCAGTGTACTCACAAGATGCCACAGAGCATACTCATATAAGGCTTTTACTTAAAGGCAAAAGACACAGTGAGGGTAAAGAATCAGAGTGCAGGCAAGCAGAAGTCCGAGAATATCTTGTAATCCGATATCCCCGGGATATTTATGTATTATTTAGAAGCTCTGCAGGTCCTTATACACACATGGACTCACTTATCTCCGGATTTAACCAGATATCTATGTGAGGAATCTTGCTTCAGGAGAGTTCAAGGCAGAATTTCCCAGCAGGTGTGGTTTTGGTGCTGTGGATCACCAAGAGAGCTTTGGGCATCATAAATGCACTTCCTAAATTCCACTGCCCTTATCTTGGCCAAGACTCAAAGATAGTCATCTGGGATCGTGAGAGATAAAGGTCATCATCTCAGTCTAGCTGTATATGAACCATATCCTACACAGTGATATAAAGGTTGCATAAACATTTTATTATTTTATTTCATTCCTTGGTTATTAAAATCTGTATGGGTTTCCCTACATTAAATTTAATAATTTATTAAAAGCAAGGTTCCCTAAGCCATTAGAGACTTGTTTTGCAAAAGAAGATTTTGGAATTTTTTTTTTTTTCTTCTAAAAAAAGGATTGCCTCCATTTTAACTAGTTAGCATGACATAAAGTCACTTTTATGACCTGGCCTCTGCTTATCTCTTTTCCCTTAGAAACTCTCCTCTCCTTTCCTCAACCTTCTATTGTCCAATCCATCATATGCAAACTTTTTTCTATCATCGGTCTCCTTACTGAATATTTCCTATACCTTCAGCCTTGATTTAGGATGACCAACCTGGTTAACCAGGACACTCCCAGTTTTAGCTCTGAAAATTCTGTGTTCTGGGGAATTTGTTCATTTAGGAATGTTCTTCTATCCCAGTCATTCTCCCTAGAGAGAAACCTGGCTTCTCTTCCATCATAAGTAAACTCCACTCTGTCATCGTTCCCTTCACTGAACAGCTCCTATACCTCCCATCCTTGGGTAAAATCCGGGTTCCTCCTAAAGCACTGAAAGGGCTAATTCTAACCCAAGTAAACTACTTAGGTAGGAATGACGTCCTTCATTCTCACAGAAGACAGACCCAGATCATATATTTTTTTTCCTCTTACCAATAACCTTTCTCCTTTGAGGTTCATGCTCTTAGTTTGTACTAACCCCCTACACTCATCATCCCAGATATTTCCAAATATTTCATCTCTTTGTGCATTATGCAGTGAACATAAGCCTTAATTTGCCTAGGAATGACTGTGTTCCTATCAGTTTTCTTCAAATAACTATTTGCAAAATTGTTCACTCTCAAAAGTATTGTTTGAATAATTTTATTGTAAACCTTGGCATCTGTCTCAGATTTTATTTATTTTTACTGTTTGCCCAATTTCTGCATTTATCCCACATTTTGTTAATTTGCATACTGTTAATTTGCATATGATATCTTTAGGATATAGTTTTTTCTCTCATTTTAATGCATATGTGCCTTCACTTCACTTTAGTCGCTCACTTTTACTGTCATATCAAAAACCACTTACATCTCACTGCCTGACCACAATTTCATATCCCTTTAAAGCACTTACTCATTATAACAATCACATTTACTATCAATAGCTTTTATCTTTTAAAAAATATTTGTCATCCCCTTCACTTCTTTATTTTTTTTTCCAGACAGTTTATAAAATAGTTCATTACTAATTTCACCATCCTCTTGTTAAGTGTTGTAGCTCCAGTGTGTTTATTATACTACAATTAGGACGCTACTGAAAGTATTCTTTTTTTGCTCACTAGAGTCTGAGCACCTAAATGTAGAGCCCATGAATCCCTAATATATTCCAAGTATGGGTAATGTGCCTGGAACATGCCAGGCCCACAATAATATTTCCTGATAGACATATGAGAGTAACTGATCTTTAGACACTTTCTAATTAAGATGTTATTCTTTTCACTGCACTTAGACATGGGTGTTAGTTCTATGTCTCCAAAACTAACTGAATTTATTGCATTTCCAGGAAAACAGACTCTTCAGAAAAAGAAAATTCTTAATAATTTTTCAGAAATTGCTCCATCTTATGGAACAATCTTTTTCTATCTGTAAAAAATATATATATAACAGAGTATTTCTATCAAACATGTAATAACATGATTTTTGAGTAATTGTTAACTGCTTTCCTTTGTAATGGCCTTGAATTAATGGCACTCTTGTTCCACTATTACTGTACATTGCTTGATCATGTATATTCATGAATTGCACAAAAGCATTTGTGGACATTTTCAAAGATGTACAAATGAAAATTGTGCTTCTCAATTTTATTTTATGAATATATGTTTTTACATGTATAGCACGTATGCATTTGATAATTTGCCACCGCTTCAACATATAAAGAAGAACAAATTAAATAAGCTAAAACATGAATTTTCTCTTCAGGTAATAGGAAGATACCAAAGTATGGGTGGGGTAGGGCTTCCAAAGCCCCTACATTTATTCCATTGCCACTTCAAGTAAAATCTGGGTCACTGAAAAGGCAATTGGTATGCTCACGTCATGAATATTTTGAAATATCCCCTCTCAAAATATTTGCTTCATAAATGGAAATTCTTATTTTTCTTGAAGGCATATAGAATTCACCTCCTATAACTAATTTAAAAATTGTTCCTAGGGAGCTCACATGATTTCCTTTATAATTCGGAAATAAAGAGTTATCTAAAAATAAACACTCTGTCCAAGTACCTACCAAAATACTATTTTTTAATCTCTAATTTTGTCATCATATTTAAGAAAATGTGGTATACTATACATACAATGGAATATTATTCAGCCTTTAACAATAAGGAAATCCTACCATTTGAAATATCATGGATGAACCTGGACGATATTATACTAAGTGAAATAAGTCAGACACAGAAGGACAAATATTACATGATACACTTACATGAAAAATCTAAAACAGTAAAAGTCACAGAAGCAGAGAGTGGAATGGGGATTTCTAGGACCTGGGGGAGTGGGAAATGGAGACATATTAGTCAAAGTGAACAAAGTTTCAGTTTTGCAAGATGAGTAAGTCCTAGAGATCTACTGTACAGCACAGTGCTTGTAGTTAACAGTACAGTGTTGTATATTTAAAAAGGCACAAAATAATAATAAAGAGAGTGGAAGGAATGTTTTGGAGGGAGTGGATATGTTTATGGCATAGCTTGTAGTGATGAATACTTACCTCCAACTTATTAGGTTGTACACATTAAATATGCACAGCTTTTTATACATCATTTATACCTCAATGAAATGTTTTTTTAAAGGTACATTGTGTTTTGTTTCCATCTAAAGGATTATGACTCTTTATAAACAATGTATCCAAGACGTGTCTATATCAAAAAAAGAGAGAAAGAAAATTTGATCTTCACTTGATGAAGATATGTCAGAAGTTGTTTAATTTTAGAAAAAATTGAGTTTGCCCGAGAAAAAAATATATTGCTTCATGTGACAAACTGGAGTTTAACTCTGATGATCCCACGAGTAATTTTGAAGTAATCTTGTCACAATATTGCATTAATTTGGAAGTATAATGTATGTTGGATGCTAAGGACTGCTTAGAAAGCAGAGCAATGTGTTGCTAGCTAAAAAGATGTGGATTCTATTTTTTTTAATTGAAAGAATATTTGATCTGAATATCATTATTAGAATTTCTACTGAGAAAAGCAATAAAATTCTACTGTAAGCCATTATATCAAGAATATAATTATGAGACACTCCAATTATATTTTCCTCAAAGTATCCTTTATAATTGGCTTAATTTGGGATGAATACTTCAGAGCCAAATTTAGGAATGTAAAATATATAGAAATGTCCAATATTGCTTACACATTTCTTGAACTTTTTGAAAAGACTTTATTTTTTTTTATTTATTTATTTTTTTTGAAAAGACTTTATTAATTTTAGCATATATGTCCAGTTCTACACAATCTGTAATATTGAATTAAATTGGGAGAAATAATTATTCAGTATTTTGTAACCAGTAATTCATATCTGTCCATTTTATATAGATACCAAGGTAATTGATTCATTTTATTTATAAATAATGATTCGTGAAAATGAACATGCCTGTTTTACCATCAACAATCTCAATACAGAACCTTTCAAACAATCTTAAAGCCCTTCTCATGTCCCTTCCCAGTTACTACTGACTTCTTTCTCCTAAATGTAGCTACTACTTTCCTTCTTTTAACATAGATTTATTTTTTGTTTTTAAATTTGATACAAATGTAGTCATACCATATATGTTCTTTCGTGTCTGCTTACTTTTTACATAGTGTTATGTTTGTGATATTCATCATGCTCTTCAGGATTCTAATCATTTTGATAATTATATATCATGCTATTGTTAAAATATGCCAAAGTTTATTAATCACTGTTACTATTGCTGGACATACAGTTTTCTCTAGTTTGGGGCTATTATGATTAAAGTTGCTATATACATCTTGGTGCATGTTTTTAATCTTCATGTATGGACATATTTATTGGATATATACATACTAGTGACATTTTTGAGCACAGAATATGCATATCTTCAATTTATTGTTAAACAGTTTCCCACAGTAATTGTACCAATTCACAACTGCCCCAGAAGAGCATGAGAATCTAGGTGCTGCACATCCTTGCCAGTACCTGGTACTGTCAGCCTTTCAAGCTTTGACCATTGTGAGAAGTGTGTAGTGGCATGTCACTATGGTTGTAACTGGCACTTTCCTGATGAGTAATGATGCTTGAGTCTCTTCTTCAGTATCTATTTGGAATTTCAATATTTGTTGCTATGATATGCCAGTTCAAGTCTTTAGGTCATTTGTCTATGAGTGTGAAAATTTTCAGTGCTCTGTGAGAGTCCGTTACATAATTTGGACACAACACTTTTGCTCTTTGTATGTATTGCACATATCTTTCCCACTCTGTGGCTTGCCTTTTCAGTATCATAATTGTTTTTGATAAAGAAAGCTTTTAATTTTTAATATAGTCAAATGTATCAGTATTTTTCAATTGTTTCTATTACTTAAAATTATGTTAGATCTTCTAACTTGTTATAAGGAAAATCAGAATAGTCCATTTCATGTTAAGTATTATATTTTTTTAAGATACAAAATTCATATTCCTAAATTTCTTTTTAAGATCTAACAGAATTTCTGAAAGAGATAGGGAAAAAACAAATGTATGACTGTTTAGCCTCTACAGATTTGATACTTTAAATATATGTACACAAATTTCAAAGTTTTTTTGTTTTTAATTTTTTTAATATTTATAATTGAAAGTGACCATATCATTATAACAAAAAATTTTTAAAAATCTACCAAAAATTAAAGTGAGATTCAATAGTTCAGAGTATTATGAGATAGATGTGTTTCGATGTGAAATTTGTGAAAAATTTCTTGAAATTGCTTTGATGAATTCTAAGTAATAAATCCTCAGTTTTGATCTAGGTTTTGTTATTTTAAGTATTTACTGTGTTTTCAAGCCTAATGGAAGTCTCAGAGTGCCCACATGTTATACTAAATTTGGAATAACATATAAAAATTATAGCGTACGGAATAATTGGGCTAGTAAATATCTTCCCAGACAAATATATTTAAGTAGGCCTTTCCTCCTTTCATTCCTGAAAATGACTATGACATTGTTCATTGCATTTAATGGCTTGAGCTGATCAATTTTGAAGAATATCTAAAACCCTGATTATTGTTTGATTATCACTTGCTTTTTGACATTTTAAATTTACATTTGATAATGAGATTTGAAGTTCTATTTATTTGTTTTCTACTTGTGTGTACTAGGGATTTGTTGCCTATCAGGAAGAGGGAAGCACCTTTATACTGAAAATAAATTGTTCCTTTAATATAACTAGTATTATGAGGACTTGAATAGGCTCTGCAGAGTATCACTCCAGCTTTGTTCCTCAAAGTAGGGATAGCAGTTTTGAGCAGTAAGCACTCACCGAATTCACTGTGGAATGAAATAAATTAAATATAGCTATACCCTTTTATTCACATAAGTCTGTATCATATTCTTACACTGTAAAGAATATTACAGTATGAAAATCCCTTGAGAAATGTATCTAATTCTTGTATCTTCAGAAGAAAGTGATGCTTCATCCAGATAAAGTAGGATGAGCAGTCACTCCTAGGAAATAATTTAATTTAGCTGTGTCATGGGTTACAATATGAAAGTAATGTTTTTTTAAATCTCACCAAATGGAAACTTGTTTTATTAGTGGAGTTTCACATCCGAGTTATTCAATACCAGAAAACATTATTGATTCTTTTTGAACAATTACTTTATTGAGTGCTTCTTCCCTCTTAGCCTCTTAGAAAAGCAGTATATTTGAAGTTACCATACACACATGTATTTATAACCATTTACATTTATAATATTAGTGTTATAACTATAAAAAGATATAATGTATTATCCCTGCCCTAAAGAAGTAGTCTTTTATTAATTGGTATTTAGAATTTTTTGCATACTTAAAGGTCAATGTATTGAGCAACTCTCTCTATATATACTAATCTCCTGCTTCACAAAATAGATACAGGAGCTGGAACACTCAGTACATATTGAGAAGAGGATTTGACATCTGGGATGAAGCTGTGGTTAAAGACCTCAGGAAAAAAATATCTGTGAAGTGTATTCTGCAAGGAGGAAGGATGTCTGGTAGCTGCATAGAGAGATGATGTTTTACTGAAGATACAACACGAAGTGATAGTGTTAGATTCCAGTCAATACTTCAGATACCTTTCTACTTTTGAAAGCCTTTCTTTCTGTTTTTGTTGTTGTTGGTGTGAATGTTTTCTCCCAGAAGAATGGGACTATCTTGACATAATTTGATTTCAGTGATCATTTCACAATGTATACAAATATCAAAACATCACAGTTTATATCATAAATATATCTTAAATATATGCAATTTATATTTTCTATACCCTAATAAAGCTGTAAAAAAATTTAATACTTTTTTTTTTTTTTTTTTTTTTTGCGGTACACGGGCCTCTCACTGTTGTGGCCTCTCCCATTGCTGCTGGGCACAGGCTCCGGACGTGCAGGCTCAGCGGCCATGGCTCACGGGTCCAGCCGCTCCGCGGCATGTGGGATCTTCCCAGACCGGGGCACGAACCCATGTCCCCTGCATCAGCAGGTGGACTCTCAACCACTGCACCACCAGGGAAGCCCAATACCTTTTTTTTTTAAAAGGGAAATACCACAGATTCTGACGAGAGAACTCTTCTGATTTAGGCCAATGGATAACAAACCAAATTTTACAGTGACAGACAAGCCAATGCTGGATTTCTTAGTCTTTCCTATTGGCAGATAATTGTAATTCAGAGCATATCAATCTCAAAGACAAGGTATATAAAATGAGCATGTGAGGTTACTTCAAATGAGCATTTCTAAAAACAGAACAAAACAAAACAAAAAACTTACATGTAAAAACAAACCTAACTTCAGATAAAAGGATTATTTTTTTTAGGCTCTCTTTTAAAATTCACAGGAGTAAACTCCCCTTTGCAATTTCTTTGAATCAAATATTATCTTGAAAGAAGAATGTATAAAGGAAATGGCCTCTTTTGTGAAGTTAGTATGCTAATGATATTTTCTGCTTGGACATATGCAGTTACTCTTTTCCTTTAAATTTAAGTATTTAAACCATTATGGGAGATTAAACAGAAAAATATGTTATCAAACTCAGATCACTTTTATAATTTACTTCACTTATCACTTAACTTATACACATTTGTCTATATAGTTAGCATGCTATGTTTCTATTTTCCCTTAGCATCTATGATATTTAATATTTTTATTTATTAGAAGCCCACAATTTTTAATAAGATGTTACAATATTGAAATATAAGTGTACTAATGAGAAAATGATTTCATCAGTAGTAAGGTAGATTTTATATATTTTTTAGAAACATTGAAATAAAATATTCTAAATAAAAATGTTCCTAAAATTTTCCTTGGAAATGTATTTCTTCTGGTAGGCTTTGGAAAGAATAACCTTAAATCATAAGGGTTTGTTACATGATATTTTTTAAGAAAGCAAATTATGTGTTTTTGCAATAGAATCCATTAAGCAAATATATGAAATATATACACAGCTGTATTTACATGTTTGTATATCAAAACCATTCTATAAATTAGGAGTATCATTCGTTAAGTTTGGAAAGAGAAGAAAGAGATTTAGGAGAAATATTCAAAGTTTGGGTATGAGCATAGCCTATAGCAGCAGCCTATAAGACATCCCAAAAAAGCTGTCCAATGTGGAGTTGCATGAGTTGCAAATGCCAGAAAATAAAAATTCAGAATGGGATATTTATCTTGAAAATCAATCAGAACATAATATGTTATTAAAGATAAAGTTATGGATGAGATTGACCATGAAACCTGTTTAGCTTAATGGAAGATTAAATTCTAGGGCAGATTCTTGGGAAATACACAATTATAATGAACAGGTATAGAAAGGGAATTCTCAAAAAATACTGAAAGTGGTATCAGAAAATTGAGAGACAAACCAGATTCAAAAAGAAAAAAGTGTCCAACAGTATCAAATAGACCTGAGAGTTTAAGTAGCATAATAGCATAGGGCTTCCCAGGTGGTGCAGTGGTTGAGGGTCCGCCTGCCAATGCAGGGGACACGGCTTCGTGCCCCGGTCCGGGAAGATCCCACATGCTGTGGAGCAGCTGGGCCCGTGAGCCATGGCCGCTGAGCCTGCGCATCTGGAGCCTGTGCTCCGCAACGGGAGAGGCCACAGCAGTGAGAGGCCCGCGTACCGCAAAAAAAAAAAAAAAAAAAAAAAAGCATAATAGCATAGAAGTACCCATTGGATTTAGTTAAAAGGAAGAGAGCAGTAATCTTGGTGAGAGATATTTCTCTGGAAATTATCCACATTACAGAGTGTTGAGGCAGCCATGAATCATAGACATGGGTTGAAAGCTAAATCATTTAGAGAGTTGTCTATGAGTTTTGGAAAGGGGCAATGCAGTACTGGAGAGGGCCATGCAGTCAAGTGAAATTTTCCTTGTTGATGGGAAAGATTTAAGTTTGTATAAATGAACAATACCGTGAATAAAGTTTAAAAATAAGTAAAATGGGAAAAATCAAGTAATCATGGTGTCAGAGAAGGAAAGGGTGTACAAAGTATAGAGGGAAGGAATAGGTGTAGGAACTAGGAAAATTATCTGTTCTATTGTAGTAAGAAGCAATGAGGAAAGGATGAATTCAGATTCAAAATTTTTAGGTTTAGTATCAAGGTGTTGAGTAGTTTCCCATCTGATTGTGTCTATGTGCTGTGAGGAGGAGATGCAATCTTTTCAAAATGACAGGATCTTGGTATGAATAGGATTGAGATGATTGGAAAAGTTTGAAATAGACACTGTGTAAAAGAGGGTGGTTATGTACGAAAACAGAGAAATGGCTGCTTTGAGACAGAAATGTCAAGATACGAGACACTTGTTTTCTGTAATAATGCTTTGCAACCTGACCGCAACTATAAAGAAGGCAGAGGACATGAGGTAGTTCTTGATTAGGTTGTAGCAGTTGTTTATGACTAAAACGTGTTTTTAAACATGCTTGTTTTGATGATGCATACCTTAGAAGGCACTAGCAGTGTTTACTGTTCTCAGCCCAGTTTTATAAGATATGGCTACATTTACACTTATTGAGAGAACAGGCCTAACTGATTCCTTAGGTTTCTCTTGGCTGCAGCACTTACCTATGAACAGTTAATCTGTAACAGTGGAGTCGATTTTTATATTGTCTGGAGAAAAACTTTTTTAAACAGGCTGATATGATTAGCTGTGCCAATCATATCTTTTTATCCTCTGAAAATCTAAACCAGTGATATGGCATGAAGATGATAGTTGTGTTCACAGTAGTAGCAGAACAATGTCCAATGAAGGACAGGAATATGCCAATTTATATACTATTTTCTTTTTAAATAAGGAAATAAATCAACTAAGGAAAAACAAACAAAAAATTACCCGAGACAATATGTGGGTTTACCGGAGAGGTAAAAACAGAGACAGTTGGAAATGGAAACAAGTAAAGATAGGTGATCAATAAATCCCTGCTGCTGGGGTTCCAAAGAGAAAACCCTGTCCCTAAAGTCACTTCAGATCATTAACAATCTCCTGGGACCAATATCTAGAAGATGCCTTCTTTCTGTGCAGCTGGTTGTATAGTCTGAATTCTGGCTAGGTGCCTGAGATTTCTGTTTGCTTTATTCCTAGGTCTTTATTATAAAATCCCATTACTAGGACCAACTGCATAAGTCTCTATTTTTTTAAAAACTAAAAGAACAAAAGGCTATCCTTCCTTTCTTCCTCAACAAACTGAATCAAAAAACCATCAGAGTACTTCCCATTTCTGCTGGGGGTTGACCTGGGGTACGGATTATAAGGAACAATGCTCCTAATATTACAAGAAAAGTCAGACAAACAGGAAGTTGATCACATTTCCTGTTCCATTTGAATATTGAGGTCATAGGGCAACTGGCCCAAAGCTGATGAATTAATTGCCTGCAGGGAATGACTAGACATTGAGCCCTGGATTTGTTGGGGAAAAATAATTAAAAACAAAGTCTCCTTCAAACCTAGAAAACCTCTCCACAAAGGTAGAAAGGAAGAAAACAATTTTATTATTGAATAAGCATTATGCCAGAATGTGATGTGCACAACAGGCAATCGCTAAGAGATTGCAAAATAGAAAGAAACCTCACTGTTTCATAAAGCCAAGCAGATACAACCCATTATGTAGATGTCTTCAAAATAATTAGTAGCTCTAGAATGGGAACAGGGCTTGGTGGTCAGGCTGGAAATATCTTTAAACCAAAATCAAGATGTCTCAGCATGAATCCCTTAAAACTATGAAAAGAGGTCTGCATCCTATTTTGTTAAACATAAAGACACTTCAATGAACTAAAACGACTAATCTCATCTTTCTGATGGATGTCTTCAATAGAAAAGGCTAGAGCCCACCCTCTCAATTTACTTTTAAGGTAGTCTAAAATAGGTAGATGGATGATTGTTCTCTAACTAAAGTTAGACATCTAGCTACACTCACCAAAGTCTTCAAAAAGATTATATTGCATTGAAATCTAGGGGAGAATATAAAATGAGTGAACCTTGAAATAAAAAGAAGCATTAAAAAAAGATAAATAATAACCAACTAGTCTGCAAGTAAGAGAACATGAAACACTATCATACATAGTACATCCTAATTCACTTGGTAGTTGACTGTCTATGCTAGCTAATTAGCTTTATTCAAAGGAAAAATAAGCATCTCATGCCTTTATGACAGGGAGTAGTTTTGAAACTTGAATGAGGCACCCTCTGAGTTTAGGATCCAACCCTCCTGCAGTAAAGCTGGGAGATAGGGGTGCTGTCGTCCTTGATGATAACATTTTCAAAGACATTGTTATCAAGTCCTTGAGAAAGGCATTCCTGGATCTTAAATATGGCAAGAGGCTTATTGGGCTTTTAAAAAGATTTACATGCATTTTTAAGGGATAAAGAAAAAACTTACAAGTTTGTAAAATACATGCTCTAAGAAAAAGGAGGGGGGGTCACTCTCTTATTTGCAACAGGGAGAATTAGCTATTATTTTTTTTTAATTGCAGTATAGTTGATTTACAATATTATGTTACCATCAGGTATACAGCAAATTGATTCCCATATGTACATATATATATATTCAGATTATTTTCCATTATAGGTTATTACACAATACTGAATACAGCTCCCTGTGCTATACAGTAAATCCTTCTTGTTTATCTATTTTATGTGTAGCAGTTTGTATCTGTTAATCCCATCTCCTAATTTATCCCTCCCGCCTCCCTTTCCGTCTAAGTTTGTTTTCTATCTCTGAGTCTATGTCTGTTTTGTATATAGATTCATTTGTATTATTTTTTAGATTCCACATATAAGTGATATCATAAAATACTATCTTTCTCTGACTTGCTTCACTTAGTGTGATATTCTCTAGGTCCACCCATGTTGCTGCAAATGACAATATTTCATTTTTTATGGCTGAGTAATATTTCAATTTATATATACACCTCATCTTCTTAAACCAATCGTCTACTGATAGGCAGTTGGGTTGTTTCCCTGTTGTGGCTATCGTAAATAGTGCTGCTGTGAACATTTGGGTGCGTGTATCTTTTCGAATTAGAACTTTCGTTTTTTCCGGATATCTGTCCAGGAGTGAGATTGCTGGGTCATATGGTAGCTCTGCTTTTAGTTTTTTTAAGGAGCCACCATATTGTTCTCCATAGTGTCTGTACCAATTTACATTCTCATCAACAGTGTAGGAGGGTTCCCTTTTCTCTACACCCTCTTCAGCATTTATTATTTGTAGACTTTTTGATGATAGCCATTCTGACTGGTGTGAGACGATACCCACCTTAAGCTCTTAGTTTTAATTTGTTTTGATCTTACATTTTCCTGGGCAAGACACAGCTGGATTTGACTAAAATTGGGGAATCGGTGGAGGTCAAGTGTTCATGGGCAAGAGAGGGTAAAGCCTCTGAGTTTCTCAAATATAGGAGGAGTCTCCATGTTTTTACAGGCTTTTCTTTCTTGGACCCCACTGATCACTCACAGAAAGATGAGTTTTGAGGAAGTTCTCCTCATGGTGCAGGTCAGAGGAGAGGAAGAGCAGCCACTGGAGGAGGGACACAAGACTCCCCTGGGATTCCCTCCCCCTATAAAACAAAACCCTTAATCTGTGGGGAGAATAACAACAGACACTGTTGGCTTCAGGATGATGCCCCAAATCCATTAAAGCTAGGGAAAGGAAGAGAAAAACAAAATAAAATCCTCTTCTGAGGAATGAGCAAGAAAAGTACAGAGTTCAGAACTTCAGCCAGAAGAGGGGCAGGAGCATAAAGAAGGCCACAGTTAAGATCCAGAAACACGGTACATGCTCAAAACTCAAGTTTAATTAGGATAAGAGAGTGTCCATCTTCACCAGGTGACTAATGAGAAATAGGCAGTGCTAGAGCCAGACCCCTGCAGGTCTTAGCACTAAGGGAAGATCTAAAGCTGAAGGTAGAGTAGACATTGGAAAAAACAAAACAAAATCATCTGGTAAATCAGCCTCTACGTTATACACAAGGAATCCCTACAGGAATTTAAGCCTGAAGTGTGCTGAAGATAACTATAGCAATATCAAATCTCAAATCCAGTTCAACTATGATTTAGATTAACCCAACCCCTCAATTTAAGTCCTAGGTGAAAGATAGACATATCTATTTCAAGGCATGAAATATATTTACTGCAGTCTCTACTGTCGCATGCAATAAAGAAAAAATTGACTTTCAATAAAAAAAACATACATATATAAAGGACAAGTAAAAGGACACATTCCTAAGAGACAAATAAATCACCAAAACCAATTCAGATATGAAACAGACATTGTAATAATCAGATAGGAATTTAAAATATCTTTTATTTATATGTTAAAGCTTATAATGGAAAAGGTGGACCACATGGCAAAACCAATTAAATTATTTCAGGAGAGACACGGAAAGTATAATAAAGAGTCAAACGGAAATTAGAGAAATGAAAAATTCAGTGACAGAAAACAAATACCATCAACGGACTCATCAGTAGACTGACACAGCTGAGAAAGAATCAGTGAACATGAAAAGAGGTCAATAGAGATTATCCACACTGAAAAACAAAGAGAAAAAACAATAAATAAATAGAACAGAACATCCTAAAATAGTGGGGCAATATCAGACCACCTGACTTAAGTGTAATTCAAATTTCAGAAGAAGAAAACAGAAAGAGGGGGCTGAAGAAATATCTGTAGAAACAATGACAATGACTGAAAATGTTCCCACATTAGTGACAGACAGCTGGCTCAGGATGCTCAGAGAATACTGAACAGGACAAATGCAAAAAAATAAACAAACTAGTAGCTAGATAGATAAAATCCATACTTATTATATTCAAACAGATAAAAATTTTAAAGTATAAGATTACTCTAAAGTTTGATTTTCCTGTTGATCTTTCCTTTGCTCTTTAAAATTATACTTCCTTTTAGATACAATGGAAGCATTTGTGCTAAATACTGTGAAGAATGGTAGCTATGGATGTTATTTCTTGAGAATAATTGTGCTAATTTTGAAAATGATTGCCAAAGTATTTTTAACACAAACCCAAGTAATGTACTGCATATTTAGTTTTGAATGATATGAGAGTGAAAGGTTAGATGGCAGTACAATAAGCATATATAGAGAACTTTAGAAAAACTGATGCCTAGGCAAGTCCAGTGGCAATTCTGAACACAATTTTGGTTTTCTGGCTGAGGATGACTTCTAGGTTGGCACTGTCTTCTCCACTCAACAGAATAAACAGAGGAAACAATTTAGAGAGGGGAAATATTAATTGGTGAGTTGTAATTAGGATCAGAACTCTTTGCCACTTTGATCATGCAGTGGCATATTTTAACTAGACTTGATGGGATTAACTAATAATTACTCTTTCTTGCTACTTGTTTATCAGGTAAATCAAATCCTACTTTGAGGCTAGGTGGTATCCAAAAGTTTTTATTAAATATTAGAAATTCAAATACAGTCTATCTTCCTTTTTGGAACCTTCATTAAAATGCTCCCATGAGGAAATCCTTAGGCTCCTATTAACAGATATGGAAGATTTCAATCTAATACAAATTCCATTTCTATAAATTTCAGATACCTAAGTTGTTCTTTATAACCATGCACTAATAAAATACAAATATCTGTCATGTTGTTACTGTTTGAGGAAGTGTGCATTCTGTAAAAGAAGAGAATCTAAACTAAAGATACATTTTATGCTAAAGTAAACAATTGCTCATCCATTTATGGCTCTCTCCTCATTTCATTGCATTGAAATTTAAAATTCAAGTGATTGAAAGAAATCACTTATCAGCTAATTCAATTCCTTCATTATATAGGAGGGAATATATCTAGCAAAAATAAGTAACTGGTCTGTGGGTAAGCTGGTAGTCAACAACTAGCTATGATGACATGTCTGTGTGTGTGTGTGTGTGTGTGTGTGTGTGTATGTAGCAAATCTGTGGTTAAAACAAACAAACAACAAACAAAACCTGAGTTTGTAGTTTATTGTTTCTGTGTCCTGGCAATGTGACTTAAACTTTCTGGTCTTTGATTTCTTTTTATTTAGATGTAAAATATAGGGAGGGTATTAGTGATAGAAATAAAGGCAGAGTGCTATGTAAAAACAATACACATGAAAGCAAAATAATGACTTTAAGTTCCTATTTTACTTTGAATGAAAATTTCTAGTGTATTATTTCACAGAGATCAGTTAAAATATTTTTCTTCGAAGTACATGGTAGATATAGAAAGACTGATACATAGATAGATGATAGATAGAGATAAAGTAAATTTCATGATTGTAAAGGGCAGAGATCAAGGGGTCACGTTTTGAAGTGGGTATCACAGTGTTTTGTTTTGTTTTTTCTTAATAAATTTATTTATTTATTTTTGGCTGTGTTGGGTCTTTGTTTCTGTGAGAGGGCTTTCTCTAGTTGCAGCGAGCCGGGGCCACTCTTCATCACGGTGCGCAGGCCTCTCACTATGGCGGCCTCTCTTGTTGTGGAGCACAGGCTACAGACGCGCAGGCTCAGTAGTTGTGGCTCACAGGCCCAGTTGCTCCGCATGTGGGATCTTCCCAGACCAGGGCCTGAACCCGTGTCCCCTGCATTGGCAGGCAGATTCTCAACCACTGCGCCACCAGGGAAGCCCCACAGTGTTTTAATACATAACACTAAATCCATTTTGAAACGAAGTGCATAATCCAGGACAATTTGCCTTTTATATGTGAATTTGTATACAAATTGCCTTGGGCTTAAATTCCATTCTTGTGTGTATAATGGTAGCAGCATAGTTACAATTCATGCACCAAAGATCCAATCATGTGATTTGCTCAGCTCTGCTCCCAGTTGCTCTAAATTCTGTTTAGTGCCATCCCAGGAATCTCGTCCCTCTGTCAGTGCATCTTTTAGTAATTAAGAGACCTCTAAGAAAGAAAAAAGTAACTATTAGTGTTGAAGCATTTTTGGTTATGTTAGTTTGTTTACCTGTTTTCCCTTTAATTTCTTTTGGTCTTGGTGCTTCCTTATTTTTAAAATTCCTAAAATATTATTTTGAGATTGTCTTATAACATTAGATTTTTTGAAGTTATTTTTCTTAAACATCGAGTAATTGTTATATAAGGCAATTAGATAAAATAGCAATACTTAAGAAATCTTCCTAATTATTAGCTTATAGTAATGTATAATTCCTAGCCCTCAAGACTAGTCACATTTTAAAATATGTAATAGTCTGTCTTTTGCAAATTCAAAATATCCTAGAATAATGCCACAAAACAGTGTCACATATAATTATTTCTCTCATTTTATTTAATTGTGCTGAACAAAAGTAATATTTACCATTTAAAATGGGAAAACAATCTATATTTAAGCTATGTCATATGTTTTGTCTTCATGTATTTCAATAATTTGCATATTTCTTACTAAAGAGTAACATCTACTTATTGTAAAATATCTGAAAATTACCCAACCCTCCAGTTTTTTATTTAAACCAAAAATTAAAGTATGAGAAAAATGCAAAACATCCACAAATGAACATACAGAAATGAATGTTGTGAACATTTTTGTGTTTCTTCCCAGTAATGTGTGTATATTCATGCATATGTACTCTTATGTATATACATACATATGTAATGTATTTTTGGATATAATACACCAAATAGTGTATTTTGTGATGCTTTATTTACCTAGTATCCTATAAGTAACATTCTCTGTATAATTAGCGTGTTCTTAAAAACATTATTTTAATGATGATATAATATTCTATCACATAAATAAAACATTTTAATCTATTTTTTGCTATTTTATTATTTTAAGACCTTTTCTTATTGAGAAAATAATATTTCTAATATTTATGAAATCTCATTACACAGTTATACATTAAGAATATTAGTATGTACATATATCCACATATATTATTTACATGTGCTTCATTTGCATCTTAATTATGTTGATAATATCTTATATCCATAAAATACTTAATGTCTTCATGTATTAAATATCCAGTGGTCAGACATGCTATTTGCTATCATTTCAGAGATTTCTTATTGCCATAGCAGTATCTCTCCTTCATTTGAACAATTAGACCTTGGGGAAGTTCTCTTCTATAGAATAAGTGGTATTCCTTCCCAGAATTGCCAGGAACTGGAATCTTCTCTGATTTGCTTAGGACTCCTGGAGCTACTTCAGAGGCTTTAGCTTCTTCATGCATCAGGATTTCTTTTTTAATGAAATTCTTTTAAAAAATTAATTAAGTAATTAATTTATATTGACATATAGTTGATTTACAATATTAGTTTCAGGTGTACAACAGTAATTCAGTATTTTTATAGATTATACTCCATTTAAAGTTGTTGCAGAATGGCATCTGGACTTAATTAAAGAGAATGCATGGTTCTGTAAACCCTGGGGTTCTCAGTCACATAAAACTACCTTGTGGGTGAGCAAACTTCTTTCCTGGCATCTGTGTGATGAAGCTCTAGTTTTATCAAGAATTATTTAAAATTTCTGTATGTATAAGAAATCTATTCTTCCATGATAAAATATGTCCCCTCCAAAAAGCTATGCTATATTACAGTACACTTAATTACATTTTCTCATTAAGTCATCAATTCTTAAACCCTATGCATCATTCTTCTGGGCAAAAGCCTGGTATGAAGAAGACCAGGCAGAGGACCACAGACAGTCTGTGCAGTGAAAAAGGGAGTGAATTGTGGACTATTTACTTGAAATAATTGTTATTTTTACTTTAATTATAGTAACTTATGGAATTATCTGTGTCAATCTGAGGAAGAAATGAGCCCTTACAAATCCTGTGCCATGATTGATATACTCCTTGTCTTCTCATGGTCGTCTTTGAACAATACAATCTGTATTTGTCTAATAACAAACTCAGTTCAATGTCCTTTTTGTTTCAAGACTCCAGAATGCTTCTTAAAGAATAGAACATTGCACTAGAAGACCGGGGTTGAAGTCCTGGCACTTTTATATGTGTGTGAGGCCACTTACTACAAGTTATTTGACCTCTTGAAGGCATAGAATTTTTGACTATAACAAGTTTCTTAAAAGTGATTATATCTAGATATTGAATAGCCTTGTTGGGAGGCCAAGATTTAATAATGAGGACATATTTTATAAAAAATAGATTTCTACACAAAAATAAAATATTATTAATACACATGACCCTGACTCAAAATAGCTGTACAACATTGAATGGATTTTATTTCATCAGTCTCTGATTTTTCTATTGGAAAAAAAAGACAGACTTAGAATAAAAAATCTCTAAGACTGTCCAATGGCATAACTGAAATACTACCTTTCATTCTAAAGGTAGTCAAAAGAATGGGGGCCTGCTGGGTTTAACATTCATCTCAGTCATATGTGAAACGTGTGAACTTACATGAATGGATTAAATTATTTCTTTGAATGAATCTCACCAATAATATTTGGCTAAAATTATTTGTAGACTCTCCTTTTAGCATTATTATGTATGGATGTTGAGCATTCTGTAATCTAAAAGAATATATTTGCATAGGCAGCCTATTTATAGCTATGATATGCTAGTTAACATTTTATGCAACTGATATTTTTATATACCATAAAATAGAATTTTGTTCAGTGGACATTGAAACATAAAATTTATATAAATATTGATGCTAGACAGTTATTTGATGCTCTGTATATGCGACGTTGGATTTCTTCTCCTAAGTATGTGATTGTTTGGGTGAAGCTCTTGAAAAATGTTTTATTACTAGAATTCAAGGGACCTTTGGGGAGCATATGTAAATTAATGAAGAGTAGAAATGTCTCTGAGGAAATTTTAATAAACTTTAATAGCTGCTAACAGCAAAAAGTATCTTTCATATTCATTAAATATCCCTAGGAAGGAATTCATTTTCTTTTTATTCCCATCCATTCATCTTTGCATATCTATAAAATGGAGATCTTGCTGAGGTGCTATGTGATCCTCAGTGCTTGGATAGAGATGAATCAATATTCATGTCTATTTTGAAGTTATACTTTTTAGATGTTGCATTTTAATTCAAGTTCAATCATACGCTATTTTGTACAGAAATATCAAGTATACTCTGATTCTTTGCTTTCACTGCCCACAATATATTTAAACACCCTAATTCAACTTATTTATATTAAGGGAACTGTGGAAATAACCCTGAGAGTACAGAAAGAAATGCTTATAGATAGCAGCATGAAAAAAGAAAAGAGTTCATGTGTTTTGCTTATTTTATTAAATAGTTACTAGGTCACTCAGCTAACAAAATACAAAATCACTATGAAATATTACCTTCAAACCTTAATTATTTTGAAGAGAGTATTACCCATTAAATGTTCCATAGACATTTTTATATTATGTGATTTCTGTTTTTTAATTTCTTTTGGTAGAAGTTGTTAATTTCATTCTAGTATTTACCTTATATCAATATATCAATACTTCTGTTTTTATTCTTCTTTATTTCTATCCTTTTTTAATATAATCTTTTATCTGGTTTATATATTTTCAGTGGTATACTTTGAATCCCAGTTATTATTTATACCACCTGGTATAAATGGATTTCATTCCATTTCCAATTTTTCTATCCCTTGTATTTAATTGCAGATTTCTAATTTGTCAGAACAGAAAACACATAGTATTCCTCTACCTATAACTCCATCCTTGTTTTAGTCTTCATTTTGCTATTAAATAGATGAAATTCTCACCATCTATCTTTTTGCCAAAACTGCAGTCATCTCTTGGTTGGATGAAGCCTTTCCTCTAGTAGAGGGTTTGGCAAACTACACACCTTTTTGTTGCTGTTGTTATCTTAGCCCACAAGCTAAGATTTTTTTTTTTTTTTGCATTTTAATGAATGGAAGAAGAAGAAAAAGGAAGATGATGGGGAGAAGGAGAATCACTAAGACTAAGAAGAGGCGATGAAGGAGGTGGAGGGGAGACCTTAGATGGCCAACACAGTCAAACATTTTCATTATCTGACCCTTGCAGAAAAAGTTTGCTGACCCTTGCTCTAGTAGATTGCTCAGAAAGGACACATGTGTTCAGTATTCATGAATGTTTAAAAGGGTGTTTCTAACCTTTTTACTTGAAGGATAATGTGGATAGATATAATACCCTTGGTTCGCCTTAAGTGTGTAAAACATGATGTGTCACTTTTGCCTTGGCTGTATATTCTTTTTGTGAGAAGTCTGATGCTATTCTAATTCTCTTGTTTTTGTAAGTGATTTCCTCTATTGCCTCTGAGCTCTGAATATTTTTTGTCTTTATGTTTAAAATGTATTAACTTTTATAGACATATATCTATATGTTCTAGGTCACTTATTCTTGGTAGTTGGTTAGCCTATCAATGTGGAAATCAGGCATCCTTTACTTCCAAAAGGTTTCTGAGATTTCAGAATTTCTCTCTAACCCATTTTATTTCTTTATCTCATTCTTTTCCCCTCATGGTTTTTTTCATGTTCTTTTCCAATGTATTTTATTACATTTTTATTTTAATCTATTCTACTTTGTTCACCTTGTAGTTTAATCTTAATATCTCACATGATTTTGTTTTTACTTCAATTTCTTTCCTGAGTTCAATCAGCTCTTATTTCTTCTTTTTTTAAATCTATATTTGTTGTTACCTTTTGTATTTCTGATTCAAAGTTTTTATTCTTTTAATCCCCAAGTTAGAGTGTTTTGTTGTACACTTCTTCAGCTTCACATTTGTTTATTGGGTGAGGCTCCTCCTCAGCTGAAGTGTACTTTCTGTTTATATAGTAGTTTTGTATGAATGTGATCTAATTTTTTCTATTTCTACTCATTTTGAAGATGAGGTTCTGAGTTTGAAAATGCCCTCTTCTGTCTTCATTCATATATATATACATATATATATATAAAATTATTATTTTTTAATTGCGCTGTGTAGTGTGTTGGCATTGGAAGGGAGGAGAACGGTTGGAATGTCTTTCTATCTTTTCTTTCTCCAGGATCCTTAATGTTCCTCTCTTGCTTTCCCCCCTCTATCTTTAATGCTACCTTTCAAAAAAGTTCCTCCCCTTCTCTGTATACATAATCTCCCCCAGAAACCATGCTGCTCTGAGAAACCACGCTGCTCTGAAGGTGCAGCTTTCAGTCCCACTCTTCTCACTTCAAGCCTCATCACTGCACCCTGTGCTGTGGTCCATCAAGTTCTATCAGTGTACTGGCAGATCTGGAGCCTTTTTTCTTCCTGCAAGTCATTTTTGACCATGCTTCATCGAAGTCCTCCAGGTCTTCTAAATTCTATCATGATTTCTTGAGCTTCCCTTCTACTCTCCACTTCTTGTATACAGTGGTGAGCAGGCAGCCAGGACTAAATTTGTAAAATCAGTGACAATTCAGATTAGACTCAAATTATGCCATTGTCGTCAAACAACAAATTAAAAATACTCTTAACAAGATTACAAGTAATGTTTTTGCTTACAAAATCAACGGATTTTAACTTCATCTATTTGTCCTCTCTACCATGATTAAGTCCTCCTTCCTTCTTAAAATGCTATATTTCCTAGGCTTCTATTAATTCCCATTTTCCCATTTTCCCCCTATATTTCAGGTGGCTCCGCCCCAGGCTCCTGAATATGTTGTCTTCTAATAATGATTTAAATGTAGGAATCCTCAGTGTTCTGTCTTAGGTTTTCTTCTTTCTCTACCTACCACAGGGAGATCTCATCTACTCTCATGGATTCAAATATCTGATTAACCTAGTGACTCATAAATATAGATCACTAGCCTATCCCTGTATTCTGAGTACCAGATCTGTTAATAAAATGATCCGCTGGATATTAGCAAGGCTAAACTCAACATCTTCCCTTATCTAACCAATCCTATTTTTCCCCTGAATTACATTTATCCTTCCTCTTGCCCAGCCTAGAAACCTGAGTATTAGACCTTCTTCCTCTGCAATTAGTCATCAGATTATAGATTTGACCTGCTACATATTTATCATGTGTAACAATTTCTCCATATCACCAAATTATCAAACCTTGTTTAATCAGATCCACTGGGCTTTACATATAAAAAAATTCCCACAACTCCAAGATATGGAATTCAGGATTCTAGGTTATGTATAAAAATGGGATATATATTTACACATAAGACATTTGGGCATAAGACAGCATAAGAGAGTGTGAATAACAAGAGAACATGTGCTGCTTAATGCTATAAGAAGACTCTGAATTTGCCCACATCTAACTCCTGCCCATTCGTGGCTTTATGACTCTAAAACATCTGGATGATTTGGCTTCATAAGCATGTGGGAATTCACCTCAGTTTAGCCAGTAAACAGGATAGCCTGCTCCCCAGAAAGAATACAAAGATACAGCTGGAAAGAGCAGGCACTGGTCTTCTTTTCCCCCTTTGTCTCCATAAAACCCTCCCTGAGGGTTAAAGTATCTCCGTTTTCTGAGGTTTCAAGCCTATTTCATCCCACTCCTGCCTTGTCATATTTCAATACTAATTTATTCATTCAACAAATGTGGAGAAGCTATGATGTGCTAGGAACTGTTTTAGGAGGTAGAGATATAGTAGGAAAAACAGCAAATACCTAAATTATGGAACTTACACCTAGTGGGCAAGACAAAGAAAATGATACATAATTAAAATAGGACAGGAATAAAGACGCAGACGTAGAGAATGGACTTGAGGATATGGGGAGGGGGAAGGGTAAGCTGGGATGAAGTGAGAGAGTGGCATGGACATATATATACACTACCAAATGTAAAATAGATAGCTAGTGGGAAGCAGCTGCATAGCACAGGGAGATCAACTCAGTGCTTTGTGACCACCTAGAGGGGTGGGATAGAGAGGGTGGGTGAGAGACACAAGAGGGAGGAGTTATGGGGATATATGTACACATATAGTTGATTCACTTTGTTATAAAGCAGAAACTAACACACTAACACACCATTGTAAAGCAATTATACTCCAATAAAGATGTTTAAAAAATAAATAAAATATATAGCATGTTAATGGGTGATATGTGATAGGAAATTAAATAAACTAAGGAAAAAAATTATGAAAAGGTAAAGTGGAGATTTTAGAGAGCCAAGAAAACCTCGATGAAAGCATGAATTTTAAACAAAGATGAGAATACAGTGAGGGAAATGGCCATGTGGTAAAAGGAGAGTATTCGAGGGAGATAGTGCCCCAGCTATAAAAGCTCTGAGGAGAGATTGTGGATGGCATTTTCAAGGACTAATAGAATAGAATCAGGCTTGAATAGTATGAGATAATGTCAAATAAGCCACAGGGAACCAGACAAGGTAGGACCGAATAAATTATTATTAATATTTTTATTTTACTTCAAGTAAGCTGGGAACACATTGAAAGATTTTGAGGAGAGGGTGTGGTATAATCTGACTTTTGGTTTCACAGGATCACTCTGCCTGCTATGCTGATATTAAACTGTAGGACACAAGGGCAAAAACAAACAGATGGGCTAAGAACTAGTTCAAGAATTAATGTGAGAAAATATAGTATCTTGGACTGGAGTTGTGGCCATAGGATTGATAGAAAGGGGTCACATTCTGGGTTTAAACAAAAATTTTGAAGCACTGGGTGTAATGTATGAGAAAAGAGTAAAGTCAAGGAAAACACCAAGATTATAAATTATTGGAATTTCCAGTAATCATGAGAGAAAGAGCATAGCATAAACCTTAGTGGAGGGGTTTGTGGAGTTTAGTTTTAGACATATTAAATTGAGATGCCTACAACACAGCCAGTGAAACTTTCAGACAGGGAGTTGAAAATATAGGTCTAGAGCCTGGGGCAGAATTTTTTTTTTTTGTGGGGGGACAAATTTCTGTTTGAAAATATAAATTGAAGAGATATCAGCATATCGATAGTGATTAAAGCCATGAAACTGAATGAGATTACTTGGCTGAGTGTAGACAGAGAGAAAAGGTCCATGTCAGAACTTTGAAGCTTGGTAACATTTCAAGACCAGAAATTGAGGAAGTCCCAGCCAAAGAGGATGAGAAGAAGTAGCCAGAAATATTGAAGTAAAATCAGGAGAGGAAAACAGCATCAAACTGAGAATTCAGAGTCTCTTTAGGAAATTCCCAGCCTGGGTACAGGATTTGTTTTTCCTATGGCTCATTTTGCACAGGCAGGAAAGAGAAGGCAGTAGGACAAGAAAAATTAATGTAAGTGTTCCTTTACTAACACATCTGCTTGAAGACCTTGTCTTTCTATATTATTGCTCTGAACTCTTTACTGTTTCAGGAGTTGGACTTTAAATCCTATTCTAGAGAATTGATTTCATACTGGTAATTTTTCTGTTATCTCTCAGCTCCATACTTACCTTTCTCCAATCTGTATGTCTAAGGATGGCAGTCTGCAAACTTTTCCCAGATCCCTCGCTTATGGTTTTGATATTAATTTCTGCTTTTCAGAGGTACTTCAAAATCAGAAGAGGTCCAGGCAGATCAGAGATGTTGGCAGCTGCTGGCTCTTTCTGATGTGGCAGCAGGAATGACTTCAGACTCCAGCAACCCAGCAGGAACACTCTCTTTTTTCAGTGGTTTCAGTGACAGGAAAGGCAGCCTCTGTTCAGAAGTTCCCCAATCAACATTAATAGCACAGTGGCAGGTGTAGGCTAACCCCGGGGACATCAGGAGCTTCTGATCTCTGGGTATTGCACTGTCTTAGTTTTTGCTCCTTCTACTCTTCCATCAAATTTGTGACCTATTGTCTTATGGACTCCAGGACTCAGTTCTTATATCTATTCTTGAACTTCAGGATTTGTCACTTTATCTTTTGTTTTTTCCTGTTAGTTCCAGGACTCAGTTCTTATATCTATTTTTGAATTTTAGGATTTGTCACTTTATCTTTTATTGCCTTGCCCTGTTAGTTTGTTTTTGTTTCATTTATAAGATCAAGTAACGTAGAGAATGTACTTGTTACATCCATCTATGTATTGTTAGAACTTACCACAGAACCTGGTCTGTGTTCAGTAAATAAGTGCTCAAAGGATAAATAAATGGATGAAATGTTGCAATGTAAAAATATTTATTACCTTAAAATAGTGCATTTTTGATGCTATTTTCATATACATGCTCACACACAGATGTACATACACACTAATTTATTTTCCAGATGATGGTACTTTCTAAACCAATTCACACATATCTTATGTAATAACTAGTCAGTTGAAGACTTTTCATTATAATGACCCCCTAGAGAGATGAGTTCTATGTTTCCGCTCCTTGAATCTGGATAGGCTTATAACTGCATCAGCCAATGGAAAAGAGCAGAAAGAATGCTGTGTACCTGCTGAGCCAGGCAGCTTCCTCCTTGCTACCTAGAATACTGTAGAGGTCTGAGGCATAATGTAAGATATTTTACTAACCTGAAGCTGCCATGCTATGAGGAACCTCAAGTCACATGGAAAGCCCATAAGTACATACTCCTGTGGACAGCCCTGGTTATCCCAGTATTTCAGTCATCCCAGCCCAGATGCTAGATTTGTGACAGAAGAGATATTCCTGTTGTGGAATCACTCCACAAAGCAGGCAGGTCCCAGCGTTGCCTCTAGGCATGGATGTGGGGGAGTGAGCTGTGGTGGAGTGGCCACCATCAGGGATCTGGGCTGTTTCTGATGTGCTGCTTGAGTGAGGGCCAACAATGGCTGCCGCCACCCCATCCAGGCTCTTCCCCAGGACCAGGTCGCCTTTGTGTTCCAAGGTGAGTCTTTTCCCTGGTCATGGCCACCCCAGATCCAGTGCTGTGCTGTAACTTGGATCTGTTCTGGATTTTTTTATTGCGATTTCATATGAATTTTAGAATTACATGTTCTATTTCTGTAAAAAATGCCATTAGGATTTATAAGGATTTTATAAGGATTAATTTGAACGTTATGGACAGTATGGACCTTTAAAAAATATTGTGTTCCAACATCCATGAACATGAAATGTCTTTCATTTGTTTGTGTCTTGTTTCATTTCTTTCATCAATGTTTTATAGTTTCAGCTACAAGTCCTTCACTTCCTTATTTAAAATTATTCCTAAGTATTTTATTCTTTGTGATGCTATTGAATGTAGGATTATTTTCATAATTTCCTTTTCAGATGGTTCACTATTAGTGTAGAGAAACAAAGCTGGTTTTTGTATGTTGATTTTGTATCCTGCAACTTTTTAATTAATTAATTAGTTTTAATAGTTTTAATGTCACCTGGAAACAGGGACAATTTTGCTTCTTCCTTTCCTATGTGAATACCTTTCAATTTTTTTCTTTGCCTAATTACTCTGGCTAGGACTACTAGTACTCTGTTGAATAGAAATGGCAAGAGTGGGCATCCTTGTCTTGTTTCTGAGTTTATATGGACAAGCTTTCAATTTTTCCCTATTGACATAATAGGGAAAACACAACGTTCATATATGGTCTTTATTATGTTGAGGTATTTTCTTCTATTCCTAGTTTGTTAAGATTTTTCATCATATAAGTGTTTTGAATGTTATCAAATGCTTTCTTTCTGAATTTGTTGTGATGATTGTATGCTTTTATCGTTCATTCTGTCAGTGGGGTGTATCATATTAATTGATTTGCTGATGTTGAAAAATCTTTGCATCCTAGAGTCCTAGAGATAAATCCCACTTGGTCATGGTGTTTTGTTGTTGTTGTTGAATTCAGTTTACTAGTATTTGTTGAGGATTTTTATATCTATGTTCACCACGAGTATTGGCCTGTAGGTTTCTTTTCTTGTAGTGTTTTTGTCTGGCTTAGTAATTGGGTAATGCTGGCCTCACAAAATATATTTGGAAGTGTTCTCTCCTCTTCAGTTTTCTTTGGAAAAAATTGAGAAGGATTGGCATTAATTCTTCTTTAAATGTTGGGTAGAATTTTCCAGTGAAGTCACCTGCTCCTGGGGTTTTGTTTGTTAGGAGCTTTATGATTACCGATTCAATCTCCTTACTAGTTATGGGTCTATTCATTCTATTTCTTCCTTGTTCAGTCTTGGTAAATTGTATGTTTTTAGTAATTTATCTATTTGTTCAAGGTTATTTAATTTGTTGGCATGTAATTGCTCATAATATTTTCTTAAGATATTTTTAAATTTCTATGGCAGCATTTGTAATGTTTCCATTTTCATTCTGATTTTAGTTATTTGAGTCTTCTTTCTTTCTTCTTAGTCCTTATAAGTAAAAGTTTTCACTTTTATCTTTTCAAACAACCAGCTATTAGTTTTATTGACTTTTTTCCTATTTTTAAATTTTCTATTTTGTTTATTTCTGCTCTAATATATACTATTTCCTTCCTTTTGCTAAGAAGGATTTAGATCATTTTTCTTTTTCTTTGAGGTATAAAGTTATATGAAATTTTTGTTCTGTATTGTCATAGGTGTTTATTAACATTAACTTCCCTCTTAGTACTGCTTTTCCTGCATTGCATAAGTTTTGGTGTGTTGTGTTTTTAGTTGTGTTTGAAGCAAGATATTTTCCAATTTTTCTTTTGAATTCTTCTTTTACTCTGGTTGATCAGAAGTGTGTTTTTTGATTTTCAAATGGACCTAATAGTCATATATAGGACATCCCACCCAATGGTGGTAGAATGCACATTCTTCTCCAGCATACACAGACCATTATCTAGGACACATTGCATTAGGTTACAAAACAAGTCTTAACAAATTTAACAAATTTAAGACTGAATTTATAAGAAGACTGAAATCAAGTATCTTTCTGACCACAATGGACTGAAACTAGAAATCAATAACAGAGGGAAAATTGGAAAATTATCAACTAATTTTAAATGAGTAAGAACACACTAAAATATACATTATAAGATGTATCACTTTGACATTACATTTCTAGGGAGGCGAAATTTTTCCACCAGACATTTTTCTAAAGATTATTTAAAATTTATCTTATCCCTCTTATTTTTCTTCACTGTGTAAAATAAGCTATATGGAAACAAAACCAACCTCACTGAGACAATTTATTACCTTGGATTTCCTAAAAATCCTCTTTGGATACAAGTTATGCATTTTTTTTTTTTTGCACTCCTGGTTTTACTCCTATGTTAATGGAAAGTTCTTCATAACTCCTTTGATTGGGACTTTCTTGTCTTCATCACATCTAAATACTGGAGTATTTCAAGGTGCAGAATTTGGAGCTTTTCAAAGTGCAATTTGAATACAAGGAATCCATGAGCCTCACAAATTGTAAAATTCGAAGAATATAGTTCCTAAAAAAGAATGCATCTTGTAAAAAATAATTCACATACCTGTCGTCCATCAATCACCATCCACTAAGTCTCCTCTTTTTGCAAATACAAGAAACATTTATTACATTGTGTTTTATAAAGAAACTGTTTACATTTGCTTTAAAATTGTTGTTTTTCATTATCCAATAGATATAATTTTCTATATTTGAAAATTTCTTGCTTACCTTGGTTTGTTATGAAATGGAGAATATTTTTTCCCATTAAAATTAATGAAAAATATAAAGCACTTTTTTTCATTTAACATCTTTTGATTTAGCATCAACATTTTTGGGAGTGAATTAAAGTAATTAAGTAAGGAATAAGTGTACTGAATGGAAGTATGTATATGCATTAAATGCATAGATATTCATGGAAAGTTGGAAACTTGAGCCAAAAGGTAGAGGTGGTAAAATATAAGCTCTATTTGGTCTTAGTGACTGCACTAACATAGTTATAGCACAGGGGTTCTGTAATATAATGACAAACATTAGATAATATTACTGCTACAATCTGTACCTGTCAGAATCCTACTGGCCAAGATAAGAAATGTGAATTTTATTTTATAATCAATTGGGTTGTATCATAAGGTTGGAAAATAAAAAAAGATGTTTTAAAAAGTTTACAATGCTATCAAAATTTAGCAGATATTGAGTTTGAGTTAGAACTGACAATATTTCATCATTTTTAATTTAAAATATTTTTCCATAGAGTATTTTTCTCTTTCCTACTTTTACAGTATTCATTGTTTTTTACAAATTATTTAATTACATGTAATTTTTTCAACTAATTTGTTTTGCTTTAGAAATGTTTTGCCTTTTCTTTACTCTACAATTGTCCTCAATTTTAGTCTTCTAAACAAAATAGAAAATCTAAAACTTCAAAGGAAGAACTTCTCCTCAAATGTAATTAAATAGTTTTATTTTCAGCAGGGGCTCAAGTTAAATGTTCTTCCACACAATTGACAAAGCAAGAATGGTGCCTACTTCTCATTCCTTCAAAGAATCTGCTAAATTACCCTTAGCGTCTCTTTGTTTAACTACATTCCCATGTATCCTATAGAGTTTATTTTCAAGGAACATTTGACAAGAAGTATTCTTTAATGTTTTGCTTGCTGCTCTTTTAGTAGTGTCAATCTTGAACTCTCACTGCCCTACAAATTGTATTTCTTTAGGCAAAATGACTTTTTCAACTATTTTTCTTTCACAATGGAATAATTCAGGTAAGCCAAGACAGCATATAGAATGATACACCAGGCAGTGATAATTTGTCTATATAGTTGCATATATTTTCAGAGAAATATATAAAGAGATAAGACTAAAAGAATATTTGGAAATATTTGGCAACTAAGATATGACATTGAGGCTACATTTCTAGGAAAACATAATAAAATTGATGACTTGCATTTTTATTTAAAAAATAGTATATTTTAGAAACTTCACAATTTATACTAGTTATATCTTGAAAAAATTTTAATATTATATCTATAATAAGCTTAAAAAGCAGTATTTCAGGAAAATGCCAACATACCACCAAACAGCTTAAAAAGGTTTGCAGTATATAAAGAGAGCAAGATTAGTAGGCAGTCAGAAAGCTTAATTCAAACATCTTTTATATTGCATGTTAAATCAGAGGGCCAGACAAATGATTATTCTCAAAATCAGGATGCAAACTTAGAATTTTTTGTTCTTTGTAGTGATTTTTCTGAGGGAAGGCCATGGAATAGACATCAGTAGTTGGATTTTTATTTTTTTGTCTGTTGTTTGATTCAGCAAACAAAAAGTGAATTAGACACCCTTAAAGGATAGCGTTGGGTAAATACTGCTCCTGTTAAAAATTGATAACAGTAATAACATTTAGTTTATGACTCTGTCTTTGTCTGATAATACAAGCTATGCAATATTTAACAATATAGTAATTGTGTAAATTAATGATAGTTATATAACAAACAAGTCTCAGTGACTCAAACAAACAAATAAGTTCTCACTTATATCACAGGCTCTTGCAGTTCAAGAAGCCCTCCTAGACGACTCTCTCTTAATAGAGGTTTTGGGGCTCTGGTTATTTTTTTCCATGTTATTCCACTCTATGGAAATCCATTGCTGTCAGCCACAAGTGTGAAAAATTGAGAAGAATCTTTTTTTTTTTTTTTTTTTTTTTTTTGTGGTACGCGGGCCTCTCACTGTTGTGGCCTCTCCCGTTGCAGAGCACAGGCTCCAGACTGAGCAGGATCTTTTAATGTTAGTCTTTCAGAGGATGTACATCATGATCACACTTAAATGCAAGAAGACTAAGAAATGTAGTTTTCCTGTATACTCACTCATAGGAAAAATAGTCATTTGGGGAAAGCATTGTCAATTCTACAGGGTATGTTCCATTGTTAATGCTATTCAGGCATTTTAGCCACTCCGCGGCACGCGGGATCTTCCTGGACTGGGGCACGAACCCGTGTCCCCTGCATCGGCAGGCGGACTCTCAACCAGGGAAGTCCCTGTCCTGTACACTTTTAATGTTTATTTATTTACATATAAACCAAAATATCTGCTTAAGTGGCCTCTTATGGGCCAATGATATCAGGTTAGATGGGGACCTCTACCAGGGACATAGGAAAGAGAACCCAAGCTCAGGCTCTATGAAAGAAAAAGTAAGACCCAACTGAAGATGTAGTTCAAGAGGCAAAACTGGTTTAGGAACACAGATAAACAGATAGTAATATTCCACAAAAGACCCCCAGTAAAGACAGTCTTAATGAGAGGATTTCATGGAGTTCTGAAAAATTATAAGCCACCTTGAAAAAAAACATTGCAAACTAAAAATAATTAGGCAAAGGGCTATGTAAAAGCTGAAAATTACGCCAAATGTTAATCTGGAAAAGTTCTTCTGTTTGGAAATAGTATAAGGGAACAGAGTAAAACACCCTAATAATAAGTGGCATTATAACCCATGCTTGAGATTTTTTTACAGTAATCTCTAATTACTATTGTATGCAAGAAATCCAGGGAAAATGGGAAATGCATATAAAATGCTGAAACACAAATATGCAAAGGGACCAAGATTGAACAGTATCACACTCTGCAGCTCCTTGCAGACATCTTATATGTAGCCTAGTATGGAAATAGTCTTTGGGAGTTTTTTGTTTGTTTTTTTAAAAACAGTAACAGTGATAACAGGTAGTGAAGGATAAGGAGAAAACATCCTTGATTTGTCCTAGCGCAGGCTCAGCGGCCATGGCTCCCGGGCCCAGCCACTCCGCGGCACGCGGGATCTTCCTGGACTGGGGCACGAACCCGTGTCCCCTGCATCGGCAGGCGGACTCTCAACCAGGGAAGTCCCTGTCCTGTACACTTTTAATGTTTATTTATTTACATATAAACCAAAATATCTGCTTAAGTGGCCTCTTATGGGCCAATGATATCAGGTTAGATGGGGACCTCTACCAGGGACATAGGAAAGAGAACCCAAGCTCAGGCTCTATGAAAGAAAAAGTAAGACCCAACTGAAGATGTAGTTCAAGAGGCAAAACTGGTTTAGGAACACAGATAAACAGATAGTAATATTCCACAAAAGACCCCCAGTAAAGACAGTCTTAATGAGAGGATTTCATGGAGTTCTGAAAAATTATAAGCCACCTTGAAAAAAAACATTGCAAACTAAAAATAATTAGGCAAAGGGCTATGTAAAAGCTGAAAATTATGCCAAATGTTAATCTGGAAAATTTCTTCTGTTTGGAAATAGTATAAGGGAACAGAGTAAAACACCCTAATAATAAGTGGCATTATAACCCATGCTTGAGATTTTTTTACAGTAATCTCTAATTACTATTGTATGCAAGAAATCCAGGGAAAATGGGAAATGCATATAAAATGCTGAAAAATATGCAAATATGCAAAGGGACCAAGATTGAACAGTATCACACTCTGCAGCTCCTTGCAGACATCTTATATGTAGCCTAGTATGGAAATAGTCTTTGGGAGTTTTTTGTTTGTTTTTTTAAAAACAGTAACAGTGATAACAGGTAGTGAAGGATAAGGAGAAAACATCCTTGATTTGTCCAGAAATATTCAATATTTAAACAATCGTCTAGCCACATTCTGGCAAGTTTTGGAAAATTGGGTGGATATATGAGTTATTTGGTGAGCTGATATTTTTTATTCTATGTCTGTGTCTTAAAGAAATGTTTAAGGAGATAAGGAATTTTGTCTAGGTAGATAGTTCACATCTACACTTTAAAAGGGACTCTTCTGCTCCATGTTCATATCATAGATAGACAAAATATTAAAAGAAAAATTAGGTTTACACCTACTTAAATAAAGACAAATAAAAAAAGCCTCAGGCCAGACACGATAGAAGCAAAAAAATTAGAAGTAGTCACGGCAGCCAGAATACTCGCTCTCTGGGTAAATTAGGACTAAAAAATGGTTATTCAGATGGATGGCATGTGTCAGTCTTGCTGGCCAAATGCAGATAATTTGTTGAGGTTTGTTTATCCATGAAATGAACTCAGACCAGAAGAAAATATAACCTAATTGAAGCTTCCTACCTGGTGAAAAGAATGGAACCAAGCACAGGGTTGTGGAAGAGAGCTGGTCCAAGTGACTGTAAAGTGTCAGATCACATAAAGGGTGCATCCTTAATCCATCAGTGTAAGACCTGATTCTGCTTTTGGAAACTGGGCTGTCCAGATGGAAGTTACTCTAAAATAACTAGTGATGGAGAGATGAATAGAGAAGAGAAAACAGAAAACAATGAAAGTAAATCAACTAGTCAATACTTGGAAGTCTTTGAGGAAATCTGATACAAGCATTACAGTAAAAAATATTGGGAGATGGATTCATTTAAAAAATAATGGCAAAGTAATTTGAAATTTTCAAAGAAATAAAGAGAGAATGCCAGTTCTAAAATGAAGAAAACTTATGAAACAATAACAAGCAAATAAAAAATAAGAGAAGGTGATATGAAAAAGAGCCTATGTGAAACCCTCTAAGTAATAGAACATTTATGATCATTGGAAAAAAATATGCTCTGAAAAGGATAAACTACAAACTTGACATGGGCAAAGACAATTGGGAATTCAGCAATTTAAGTCAAAGGAAATGTTGAATGAAAAATATGAAAGCTACAAGGTTGAAGAACCTGACTGTTTACAATACAGTAAAGAAAATGTGCTGATAATCAGCAGTACAGTAGAACTGAGGATACAATGGAGTAATAGGAACAAATCATATAAGGGAAATAGTTGCACCATAGATTTATATACCTACGTGCACTGCAAGTCAATAATGAGGGTCAAGTAAATACATTTTTCAGAAATATGCACTAATATGTTTTATTATTATTTGCTGAAACTACTACCAGAGTATAAAGTTCAGAATTTTTTAAAAAATGAACCTTATAATAAAAATATTTTTGTAGAAATACTTTAGAATTAAGCTTCTATAAAATACAAAGTATTTTGGAAGGTGGAGCACATACTTATTAGGTAAAATATGGTAAAGTTCTTTTCTTGTTTAGAAAGAGAGTTGAGATGCTGAATAATTGATATTAACTAGAATAAAATTTAGTTAAATATGTCCACTAATAATATGAGTGCATTTGATACAAAGTAAAAATCAATAGAACTTGAATTAGCACATAAAATGATAATATAAAAATAAGAGAAACAAAAATATTTTTCTATAGATACTATAATCTGAAGACTCAGAAAATTCTACTCTGACTCGCAGTCATAAGTGTAAGGAGCTATCTACCCTGAAGATCCCCATTGCTTTCTCAGGAAGGCACTCCAAGTGATAATTCCTGGTTAGAACACCTAGTGTACTGGAAAAGGAAGAGGTCAGGGAGATAAAGGAAACAGTAATTTCCTAGATGCCTCCTGAGACTAACTGCACAGAGGCTGAAAATTTAACTGATGAGAAGAGGAAATACATATTTTAAACCAGCCTCTACAATCTGCATGCACTTAGGATCAGCTCAGAATAAGACTGTTTTAGTCTCAAAAGGTGGAATCTTATATTACTGATTGGAAATATATTTTCTTTTCTAATATACAAGATTTTAATGCTCTAAATTTCCCCAAAAGCACTGCTTCATCCTTTCACTCTTTTCCTTTTAGGACTCTAATACACATGTGAGAGACACTATGATAAAATTTACCATATCAACCACTTTAAGTGCACAGTTCGGTAATAGTAAACATATTCATAATGTTGCATAACCTCCACCACCATCCATCTCCACAGAATTTTTCATCTTGTAAAACTGAAACTTTACTCTCATTAAACAATAACTCCCCCTTCCTTCCCACACCAGCCCTTGACAATTACCATTCTACCTTCTGTCTCTATGATTTTGACTCCTTTAAGTACCTCATATAAGTGAAATCATATAGTATTTGTCTTTTTGTGACTCAATTTCACTTGGCATAATGTTCTCAAGATGCAACCATGTTGTAGCACATTAGAATTTCATTTCCTTTTAAGACTGTTTTCCCTTGCATGTATATATTACATTTTGCTTATCAATTCACTGGGGTTGCTTCCAAATTTTAGTTATTGTGAATAATGCTGATATTAACACCAGTGTATAAATATCTCCTCCAGACTCTACTTTCAATTATTTTGTACCCAGAAGTAGAATTGCTGGATTATATGGTAATGACTGTATTCAATTTTTTGAGCGACCGCCCTACTGTTTCCCACAGCAGCTATGCCATTTTACATTCCTACCAACAATGCACAGGGTTCCAATTTTCATATCCTTACCAATACTTGTTATTGATATTTTTTGATTTTAGTAATTCAGCTTCTCTCTTTTTTCTTAGTCCATAGAGCTAAATGTTTGTCAATTGTCTTGATCTTTCATAGAGCCAACTTTTGGTTTCACTATTTTTCTCTATCATTTATCTATTCTCTATTTCAGTTATCTCTGCTCTAATCTTTATTATATGCTTACTTCTAGCAGTAGCTTTAGTTTGCTCTTCTTTTTCAACTTTCTTAAATTGAAAAGTCATGTTGTTGATTTGAGACCTTTCTTATCTTCTTAATATAAGCATTTATAGCTATAAATTTCCCCCGTAACACCACTTTTGCTGTATCACATACATTTTGGTATGGTCTGGTTTTGTTTTCATTCATCTCTATGTGTTCTCTAATTCTTCAGGGTGTGACTTCTTCCTTGACACATTGGTTGTTTAAGAGTTAGTTCTTTAATTTTTACAGATTTGTGAAATTTCCAGTTTTACTCCTGTTACTGATTTCTAACTTCATCCTGTTGTGGTCAGAAAATATACTTTGTATAATATCTATCTTTTTAAATCTATTGAGACTTAATTTATGACCTATCATATAATATATCCTGAAAAATACCCAGTGTGCACTTGAGAAAAATATAAATGCTGTTGTTTAGGGGTAAAGTGTTCTGTATATGTCTGTTAGATGATTTATTGTGTTATTTTAAGTTCTCTGTTTTTTAATTTATCTTCTGTTTTTTCCATTCATTATTGAAAGTAGGATTGAAATCTCCAACTATTATTTAGAACTGTCTGTTTCTCCCTGTAGTTCTCTCAGTTTTCACTTCACATATTTTGATCATCTCTCATTAGCTGCATAAATGCTAATAATTATTATATCTTCCTACTGTATGGAAGGATTTTACTGCCTATCCCTAGTGGTAGCAGACCTAGTCTTTTAGGGCAGAAACCTAGGCTCAAAAACATTTCATGTCTTTTCAAAAGTGGCCGATGGCTGTGGCTTCTACTCCTTTCTTCACAAGTAGTGTATCTTTGGGCTATGAGGACAGGAGAGTTTCATCCCCTAGTCTTTTTTTTTTTTTATAATTTTAGAATTAATTAAAAATTTTTCATTGAGGTAATATTGGTTTATGATATTATGTAAATTTCATGTGTACATTGTATTTCTACTCTGTATACCCTACTACAGTGTGTTCATCACTAAAAATTGTTTCCATCTGTCACCATACAGTTCAACCCCTTTAGCCATTTCACCCTTTCCCCACTCCTTCCCCTCTGGTAAACTTACCCTGTCTGCTGTAGCTACATGCTTGTTTTTATTTGGCTCGGTTTGTTCATTTATTTTGATTGTTAAATTGTTGGTTTGTTTTTAATATTCCACGCATGAGTGAAACAATACATTATTTGTTTTACTTCTTCTGACTTATTCTACTTAGCATAATACCTTCAAGGTCCATTTGTGTTGTTACAAATGGGCAAGATTTCATCCTTTTCTATGACAGAGAAGTAGTCCATTGTGGACTATTATATATATACACCACATCTTCTTTATTTATTCATCTGTTGATGGACACTTAAGTGGTTTTCAAATCTTGGCTATTGTTAATAATGCTGTGATGAACATAAGAGTGCCTATATTTTTTGAATTAGTGTTTTCCTTTCTTTGGATAAATACCAAAATTGGGATAGATGGATCATATTGTAGTTCTATTCTTAATTTTTTGAGGAACCTCCACACTGTTTTCCATAGTGGCTGCACCAATTTACATTCCCAGCAACAGTGCATGAGGGTTCCCTTTTCTCTACATCCTCACCCACACTCGTTATTTCTTGCCTTTTTGATAATAGCCATTCTAATAGGAGAGGTGATATCTCATTGTGGTGTTGATTTGTATTTCCCTAATAATTACAGTGTTGAACAGATTTTCATGTGTCTGTGGGCCATCTGTGTATCTTCTTTGGAAAAATATCTATTCAGGTTATCTGCCCATTTTTTAATCAGGCATTTTTTGTTGTTGTTGTTAAGTTGTATGAGTTCTTTATATATTTTGGATATTGACTCCTTATTGAATATATCATTTGTGAGTATCTTTTTCCATTCAGTAGGTTGTCTTTCTGTTTTGTTGATGGTTTCCTTTGCTGTTCAGAAGCTTTTTAGTTTGAAGTAGTCCTGTTTATTTGAGATAGTGTGAAATGGTGGTCTAGTTTCATTTTTTGGCATTGGCTGCCCTGTTTTCCCAGCACCATTTACTGATGAGACTATCCTTTCACCACTATGTGTTCTTTGCTCCTTTGTTGTAAAATTAATTGTCCATATATGCATGGGTTTATTTTTGGGCTCTCAATTCTGTTCCACTGATGTATGTATTTTTTTCTGCCAATACTGTGCTGTTTTGATTATTATGGATTTGTAACTTTGAAATCAAGGAGTGTGATACCTCCAGCTTAGTTGTTTTTTCTCAGGATTGCTTTGGCCATTTGGGATCTTTTGTGGTTCCATACAAATTTTGAATCTTTTTGTTTTATTTCTGTGAAAAGTGTCCTTGGGATTCTGATAGGAATTGCACTGAATCTGTAAATTACTCTAGGCAATATGGACTTTTTAACAATGTTAATTCTTCCAATTCCATGAGCACAGAATGTCTTTCCATTTTATTTATGTCTTCTTCAGTTTATTTCAACAATGTCTTATAGTTTTCAGTGTACAAGTCTTTTACCTCAATTAAATTTTCTCCTTGGTATTTTATTCTTTTTGCTGTGATTGTAAATGGGACTGTTTTCTTAATTTCTTTTTCCACCAGCTCATTATTATAGAAATATAAGTATAGAAATGCAGTAGATTTTTGTCATACTCCTCTTCTTGATTCAGATAGAATTTTCTTTATTTTTCTTGTCTGACCCCTATCTTTCTTGAATGTACTTGATGGAGACCTATTGGAAAAAGCTTGAAACTGAGTGCAAATTTTTCTTGAAAAAATTTCCCAGTTATTCAAAATTGGCATGCTTTTCATAATCAGCCCTAAAGTATTCATTAAAAACTTTGCTTATTTATTCTTACATGCTTATGTGGTGGTCACCACTTCCTTCCGTCCCTGTCCAAAGTAGACGTTTGTGTATCCTATTTCTCCTTGAAGTAACTTGTTAACCTTCAGAATCCATGGTTGCCTCATAACCTGAGCTTTGTGATGAGCTCGAGACATTTTTTAGATCATCAGGCATTTACTTGCTGTTTGATTGGAAACAAGATTCTTATGTGGCTTTCTGCACCTTAAGGAAAAGCAGAACTACTTTTTTTTCTCTTATTAAATGAATAAAAAATGTGATTGACGACATTAATGGAAACAAGATTTTTAAGCTATAAGATGAATAAAGTAGTCATGAATAAGAAGGACCTGGAAGTTATAATTTGTTATCCCACTTTGGGTGTTTTAGGGTTAAGGAACACTCAGTGCAAAGTAGACATGACTTTCTCTAAACTTTTCTGTTTCTCTTTTAGAGATGCTAAAGTCATACTCAGGAAGCAGAGACAAAAAGGACTTTCTCCTCCCACAGCTTCAGGGAGAATCAATTTCAATAAGGAATGGAAAATGTAGCATTGGATTTGATTTAAAGCAGAGCCTGAGGGGGCTAACTTCAAGCCTAGTTTGAAGCCTCAAGAGATAAGGATTTATAGGGGGTCCAGGCAAGTTATGAAATCCATGCTATGAGAAAGTAAGCAGATTATTTTTCAGTTTCAGTCAGTGTCATACTGATATCTGTCCAGTGCTCTACAGAAGTTCAGCAGGAAGTTAGACAGTACATATGCATGAGACATATCCTAAGTTTGAAAAGGATCAAAGTTTTTATCAGTTTGCTTTGGAAGATGATCCAAAAGTTGCTTTAACTTAATGGGATTAATAAAATGAGTCAGTACCTAGAGGTAGGGGTAGGAAGATGTCAAATATTTCTTCCTGGCTTTTCTGTTACTATAAGCCTTCTTAAATTTATATACACACACACACACATACAAACACACATGCACACACACACTCACACGCTTATTATAATGGTATTGAATTAGAAACACATTTGCTAAGTTAACAACTTTAGGTATCTATAGAGACAATTGTCTGGCTTCCTCATATACTCAACACGCATGCCAGTACAAGAACCTATGCCCACACAGCTTCAGTACACTAAATCTCTTATTCTAGTTAGTGTTCTAAAATGCTGATGGAATTGTCAAGGTAGAGGGGTTAGTCCTTCCCATTATGCTCTTTGTGAGTCATATAAAATGTTAGGATAGAACGGAGTCTAAGTAGAGTAGCTACTCTGTGAAGAACTTTTAAGAAACACATTTATACTTTGTCTTTAAAAAGTGACCAAGAAAAGGTGATTCTAGAGATGAAAATGAGAAATCAGTAAGTAGAAGAAACAATAAAAATCACTTTGCAAGAATTCTAGGATAGTTGAAGACCAGCTGTGTCCTAAATATAGTGACTTCTGTACACATATAGAGAACTGTGTGTTCTATATATGTTTTTGAAGTATTGAAAATTTTAATCTATCCTGCTTTTGTTGTGGTGGTATCTGAAGCAGACTCAAAGAAAGGCATAAAGGGCCCAAACCAGCAGCAGAAACAGTGAGTTTAGCATCTCAGTTAAAACCACCTTTTCCCCACAAGAATATATATATAAGCATTCAACAAGTAAGTTGTTAGTGGTGAATTAAGAATGTGTTTCAGTTTCTGAGTAAACTCAGTGTGAGAGAATAAATGATAATACACCAGCAAACCTGAGAAGATCAATAATAACACCCAGAGTCTCAAAAATAAGAAGATGTAGGAGGAATAGAGATTTCTTTAGATTTTTGGAAGTAACGTATTATAATGCCTTAGATGCATCAAGATGGTAACAGGTAAATTAACAGGTAAATCTCCCTTAGAAGGAACAAGAAGGTGAAATTTGTTTTGTTTAATTTTCCCTATGATGGCATACAATTTGAAAATGTGTGTGTGTGTGTGTGTGTGTGTGTGTGTGTTTGCTGTTGGGATCAAATGGAAAAGTTAAAACCATGTTGGAACAAAATAACTAAATGCTTTGCAGTTCTTCTGGGCTATCTGTGACCTTACTACCTTGACTCTGGCTACACACATACTAAAGATACGGAACTTATTGTTCAGCTGCACCCAGATGCCATTGGCAATGTGAAACAGCACAGCTCATGTTCTGTGAGAAGTACATAAGACACATTATGCCCAGCATTCACCAGTTTTAGGATAGAGGTAGACAAAGTATGCAGCAAGGCTTACTAAAACAGAGTTTATCTTAACTGATAAATAAAGAATCACCTTCAATTACATTGAGAAATAGTTCAAATTAATGCATCAACTTCATGTTTTTGCATCTGGTGTTTTTAAGACTTAGATTCTTCACCAAGAGTTAAAAAGAGGGCTTCCCTGGTGGCGCAGTGGTTGAGAGTCCGCCTGCCGATGCAGGGGACACGGGTTCATGCCCCAGTCTGGGAAGATCCCACTTGCCTCGGTGCAGCTAGGCCTGTGAGCCATGGCCGCTGAGCCTGTGTGTCCGGAGCCTGTGCTCCGCAACGGGAGAGGCCACAACAGTGAGAGGCCCGCGTACCGCAAAAAAAAAAAGAGTTAAAAAAACCCCTGCAAATTTGTATTCCCATCATTTCTACAGAAAAGCCAATGGTGCTGCAGCTGTTGCAATGCTGCTCAAAATGGGAAATAGAATACTATGGCAGTGAAGAGGAAGCTTAACTACTGCATTACATGGTAGCCAGAGAGTTCACTGATTTTGGCATGGTTCCTAAGCTTATGAAGCTTTGCTTTTGGTGGTACTCTTGCATAACCTGGCTGAAAAAACAATTTTACGCATTCTAGCTGAAGCACACGTATATAATGCTGTTGTTCTTCAGTATTAAAGCTTATTCAGCATGGATGACTATGAAATAGGTGTTAATGAGGATGCTTAGAAGTCCACTGTCATTTGGAACTAGACAGAAAAAGCAGATGCAAGAGAGCTTTGGTCCACACGGGAAAAACTGTTTATGAGAAACAAAGTGCGAAGACTCTAATTCCAGTATGGAAGGCATAGAGGTATAAAAAGCAGAAGCAAAGAAAGAACCAGTCATCTGCAAAACTTCTCTGGAAGGAGTGGAAGAGGAAGTAAGTTTGCTACTCAGAGGCTTCAAACAGAGACCATTAGACTTCTAACCTTATATACGGCTTTTCCTTATATGTAATATCATATTATTTCTATAACATTAAAGGTATTAGATCTCCCCTGAATTACAAAAATGCTCAGAAGCCATGGATTAAAATCATGCATATTAGTCTAATAATAGATTAGACTGTGCATATTATCTAATATCATATAGATATGTGCAGAGATATCACATGGATATTAATGCACAGTGTTCAAATATAAAATGTACATTATTTCAATTCTTTTAATCTTTTTATTTTATATTGTTTTATAGCTTTTGCATTTTTAAAGGGAGATTTTAATAAGATTCTTAGAATTATTTTAAATAATGGAGATATTGCAAATAACTATAGATATTACTATAATGTTACTTTACAGATAGTAAAATAAATTATTTTGCAGTAAAAGAAGTACTAAGGTACTATACCTTTAGTTAAAAAAGCATTTACCAAGGCCACATGTGATGCATCTCATATGTCTAATAAACCAACCCAGGTTTTAGAAATAAAAGGCATGTTTTCTTCCTTGGAATTCAGTCTTTCTCTCACATATTCATTTTTCCAATAGCAAGAAAATACCAAAATAAGAATTTATGTATTTATGTAAGTATGTGTATATTTATTTATGTTGACATGATTTCTTCAAATGGCTTCACAATCCTAAATTTGCTTTATTTTCTTTATCTTTAATTTCATAATAGGTTTGAAAAGGGAAACAGATCCATGAGTAGAAGAACCAAAAAAACATGTCATTCTACTTAAGTTTATATATTAATAGGAAAAAATAAGCTGTTGCTGTTACTGGTTTTCTTCAGTGAGAGAGAAAGCAAGTACAATAACACCAAAGCATCTCACATAATGCCATATATCTAGTCATACTGGTTAAATGGTGTTTGGATTACAGTGAATAAAACATGAATGTGTCATACTTGTATCCTTTCCTTTCTCTTATTTCTTCCTACAGATTCATTTCTTCAAGAACTCAAAGAGCTTGCTCAAAACCTCAATAGATTTTATTAAATTTTATATGTGTCAACAATGTATAACATATCATATCACTAGTCTTAGAGTATTTGGAGCCATGGATGGCACAACTAGTATAGTTTGAGATTTTTCCTGGACAGATGTGACACACTAGTAAGTAGTAATGTGGCACTATCACGCTTATTTTAAGATGTATGAGTTGAATGACTAGTGTTAAATTTTTTTCTGCATTATAATTGAATATATTTTAATTAGATATACTTTACATAGAATTTAGAGGTTAATTTATTTAAATAGGTTTATTCTTTAAATATAATAGCATTTTAAAACGTCAAATGTGGTTTGAAAAGCAGCTTAGAGGTTTTGAGCTCAACATTTACAGTTTTTCTCTGAAAGAATTATATGTCATTAAGCAAGGTTTCAGGGCAAACTGTTATTATCATTGAAAGAAAAAGACATAAAATACACAGTGGTCATACAACTCAGGGTGTTAAAAATGAGGGTAATGCTACATTACTTGACTAGATGTATTTAAACAAATGGCATTCTCTATAAAACCTTACGTTTAAAGCTTTACTGGGAAATCTATTAAGGATGAAAACATAACCATTAGCTGTTTACCTGATGCTGTAGTGTTAGCAATTTGATTTGATTAGTATTAGAAGTTATCCAAAAGATAACTGGATCTTTTTTTTCTTTTATGGGGCTATCTAAAGATAGCTAGTATAGGCATGGGCCATCCATGAGTAGAGCCCTAAAATTTAAGCTTCATTAGCTTTTTAATAAATCTACCTTTAGCTGTCTTCATTTCCTCATCTAAATACTCTTTATAATCCATAGCAATCCATCTTTGTATCAGCTCACTGGACTGAATTGCTTATTATCAAACTTACTAGCAACTGATTTTTACCAAAACCATTGGTCGGTCATATCTTTGGCCTCAGCTTTACCTCTCAGAATCTTTAATATGGCTCATCTCTCTTTCCTGGTATAAATATCATCTTAACTTCACTTTTGTGCCTCCACAAAGTAACTAAATGATGGTAAATAGTATTATGGAGTACTTAAGAAGAATTATGTTTATTTCTTAAAAAGTTGAACAGGTGTTATACTATGGAGCTAATTTATCGAACTATAGAAAAAACAACAAAAGAATGTAATTAATAAAATTATATCTGCATGAATTTATACATACTTATCAAAATACGTTTTGAATTAAAATGTTAAAAATATTTACTGTTGATTGGCAGATTTCCATTTTTCCCCTTATTTATTCTCACTGTTTTTATTTTATAATAAGCATGTATCATTTAAAAACTGAGGATAGGACTATGACGGTTGATTTTATGTGTCAGTTATACTGGGCCACAGAGTGCCCAGTCATTTGGTCAAATATTATTTTGTGATAAGTCTGTGAGGGTGTTTCTGGATGAGATGAACATTTGAACCCATAGACAGAGTAAAGGAGGTCGCCCTCCCTAATGTGGGTGGGCCTTATCTAATCAACTGAAAACCTGAATTGAACAAAAATGTTGTTCATTTTTGAACAAACTAAGAGGGAACTCCTGCTGCCTGACTGCACTGAGCTGCCTGACTACATTTGTGAGGGCATTGCTCTCTCCCTGCCTTCAGATTCCCACTGTGAAACACTGGCTCTTCTTGGGTCTGCCAGCTTTCAGACCAGAATTACACCATTAGCTCTACTGGTACTTAGGCCTTCAGACCCAGAGAAACTATAATCGATACAAAGACCTTTTCATTTTGAAGACAGTGAGATTAAATAAAGACAATAATAGCAAGTTAACAAAATAAAAATAATTAAAAGCATTTATTATAGTTTTGATTTTTCTTCATTTAAAATTCAGTTACTATTTTATTAAAGATGTAAAACTTTACATACTATTTTGAAATCCACTTTTTAAAAATCTCCTCAATGTTAGTCCTCTTTCTTCTATCATGAATTTGCAGCCCTTCCAGAGCCCTTTGAGGTCATACTTCTGTAAGTATGAGGCCACTCTATTTCATGTATTTTAATCTGAGTAATTTATTTAAGTTATGTACTACAAAACTTGCTTTTATACATACTGTAATTTTGAAATCTATAATTTTAAATATAAATCAAGTTTTTCATTTTAGTTGCTATTTTTTACTTCTATCATATGAATACACTTTTTTTTTGGTGATAGCAGTTTGGATTATTTTTCAGGTAAAGGATAATTGCTTAATCAGAAGCTATGCTGATATTTAGTTTGCCATTTCAATTCTTACAGAAGTACTTATGCCAGTGTACATTTCTTCCATCTATGCATGAGAGTTACTGTTTCTACACAGCTCCCATCAACTAATAGTTTCAGATCTTATTTATGCTAATATTAAAATAAATGAATTATTATTTCTTTTCATTTTCTATTTTTATTTATATTATGTTCCTTCACAGTAAGTTGAAATTCTTATTATATCTGCCTTTACTACCATGGTAAACAGCAGTACAGGATATTTCAACATGAAAGACAGGATTTTGCTAAAAATTGAATATAGTATCTCAGATCCAGGTATTTACCCAGCCAAGTGGAGACTAATCAAACCCATAAATCTGGCCAGACAAAAAATTAAAACTGGAAAGCAGTTACTTTGAGTACCATAGAAAAACCAAATAGGGTATGGTATCTAGAACACTGAAGCTATCTCCTTTTTTTATTCTGCATCCCTTTACTGCACCCTTTAACCCTTCTTTTGTAATGCTACCAGTACTCCCCAAATAATGCCATCCGTCTCAAACCTTCATGCCAATGTACAGAATATTGTAGCTACCTACGAAACCTCAGGTCTTGAAGACTCAACCCAAGCTTACTGCCTCATTAAAGTCTTCCTTGAGTATGCTAAAGGACTTCCATTATGCATTCTTCATTCTCTTTCATAACATTTATCATATGGTAGTCAATCATAAATTCCCTTGTTTTCACTTTTCTAGAATACTTTGAGCTCTTAACTCTTTAACAGCAGGGGCTGTTTATTCGATTCTATATCATATCTATTAAGTACGTTTCTTTGAATAAATAGCAGTAGGAAAGTAAAATCTAAAATCTGGGAGATGAGAGTTGAAAAATGGGTACTGGTAGGTAAGACTGAAGTAGAATTTGAGACTAAGACAGAAGTTATTTGTCTTTGCAAAAATATTTCTGATAATTCTGAATTAATGAGATAATAACCAAATGTAATAAATAGTCAAATTTCAAAATCATATATTTACATTTTAATTAAACTGAATTATCTTAAAATGTGATCAAATGCATGAAGGTTTTATCTCTTAAATCTATGGAGCAATCTTTATTACATAGAAGTCTGTTCATATAGTAATATTGGACTTCTTAATGTATTGCAGTGACTGGCTTTGAACTTTATTCAACATCTGTGCTCATGGTTATGCAGAAAATTATTTGGAATTCACTTAAAAATAAATCCCTAAAGTATATATAAATACTCTAACGTTGGAAATCCTACAATCAGTCTCTAACTTTAATATCTCTGACATGTAATTTAAGGTATGCTATGGATTGAATTGTGACCCCTTATATATATATATATATATATTTGGAGGGTAGAACTTGCAAATAATGGAACTGGATATTTAGCTGAGATTTCTAAGCAAAGTGTTGAAGGAGTGGATGGTTCCTTCTGACTGCATATAGTAAAAGCTAAGAGGAGAGAAACGAATTGAAAAAGGAATCGTTAAACAAAAAGGAACCAGAACTTAAAGACTGGGAAAATTCTTAGCCTGTCCACATTTCAGAAGATGAGAAAACGTGTTCTGAAGAGAACACCAAGGATGTTGCTAGACTATCACTCAATAAAGAGCCTACAGGTTTATACAAGCAAAAACACTGACAGTTTGAACTGAAGGGGATTCACATGCGATAAAATGAAGAAAGGCTGTTGTAGTGCTTGGATCTGCAGGACAGGACCTTAGAGCTATTCAGATGCAAATAGTGGCTGTAATGGCAATCAGAGCTAAGACAAGGTAGTATGCATTATTTAGAAATATAATGTAATTTATTACCTCCTATCTCTATTTCAACAACGTATGTTGATAGAAGTTTATTAGCTTTCTATTGCTGCTGTAATAAATTACCACAAACTTGATGGGTTTAAACAACACAATTTATTCTCTTAAATTCTGGAGGCCAGAAGTCTAAATGGGTTTCACTGGACCAAAAGCAAGATGTTAACAGGGCTGCATTCTTTCTGGAGTCTTTAAGGAAGATTCTGCCTCCTTGCTTTTACCAGACTCTAGTGGCCCCACTGGTATTCCCTGGCATGGGGCTCCTTCCTCCATCCTCAAAGCCAGAGGCATAGCATCATCTCTCTCTGACAATGCTCTGTTTCCCTTATATGGACCTCTTCTCTACTACATTTAAATCTTCCTCTGTTTCCCTCTTTTAAGAACACTTATGATTACATTCTCGGCCCAATCAGATAATATTACCATTATCTTAATAATATCCGTAAAGTACCTTCCCCAAATTCTGTGGATTACGACCTGTGTATCTTTGGGGGCCTTTATTAAGCCTGCTACAAAAGGTTATAATATTTGCAGGGAACTGAAATGTGGGTTGGAAAGCAAAAATATATAACACAATAATTACTACTGCTCCCCCAAATCATATAAACTAGTTTGAAATAGATAAAATACTAGAAACAAATAACCAAGAAACAACCTACAAGAGATCACATTCTCATTTGCAGTGAATGTGTACTGACCTACTTACTTGGGTCTATTTAAGGTCATTACATATATTCCTCAGAAATATATGTAAGGCTTAGTGTAGGATGGTGAAATGTTTTACTGCTGACTATCTAAACAGTACTAACTGTATAGCCTTAACTCTATTAAAATCTGTAAACTTAAATAACTAAAATAATAGGCTGGCACTGAAATATTTAAAAAGTTACTAAGATGACTTTCAGTGCTCACTGTACTTTTGTGTTACCCCATAATATCAATATATTTACTGACAACATAAAATTAATAATTAATTGTCAAGTCAAAAACAAAACCTTGTAATGTTCTGTGACTATTTAAAGTGATTCACTGTAGCCAATTAAAGTCTGGTAAATATTTATCTATTTCTTTTGAACAGATAAAATTGTATATTTGTTCTGATAAAAAATTTATTCAAATTATCTTTTGGACATCCATGTACAGAAAGAATAAATCCATTATGTTAGAGCCCTGCATTTCATTAAAAACAACTTTACATTAATGTGACAAAATAAGAAGTGGCATAAACTGGATACTAACCATCTTTAGTACAAAGAAGTACTGTAAATGGATTTATTTTAGTTTATTATGTTACTCATCTTTGTTTTTCCTCTTTCTATGGCTTAAACTTAACTGTTATCTTCAGGACTTTTGACACCATTGTGAAAATTGCTATCTTTAACTTTTAAGTAATGCAGTTTATTAAAATGAATATACATATGTTTTCACAAGGCAAAGAAACTCATGGGATTGCTTAATGAAAAAATATGATTTATGATGTGACCACATTTTCCCCCATCAAAATAGCTAGATGTTATCACTATTAATTTATTTGTATAATCAAACTTTTGGCATATGTGATGCCAGCTTACTAATGCATGGCCAGTTCTTTAAACTATATCACTCTGTATGACAGACTCTAGGTCTATCCACCTCATTACAAATAGCTCAATTTCGTTTCTTTTTATGTCTGAGTAATATTCCATTGTATATATGTGCCATATCTTCTTTATCCATTCATCCGATGATGGGCACTTAGGTTGTTTCCATCTCCGGGCTATTGTAAATAGAACTGCAATGAACATTTTGGTACATGACTCTTTTTGAATTATGGTTTTCTCAGTAAACTATAATTATTAACAAAAAGGAAACACTTGCAGGGAATTGTCAAACTTCTAATCAGATAAATACCAAAAAACGAAAGGACTGTAAAACATGGGAACAAGTAAACTGAATGTAATAAGCCTTCCTTCCCATCATACCCATCTTCAAAACACTTGCCAATTTTAACCCAGGACAACAAATGTGAACAGAGAATTTGTTGAGATCTCTGTGGAGAGAACTGATAGGGGCTTGTATCACCTCACACCAGTTAGAATGGGCATCATCAGAAAATCTACAAACAACAAATGCTGGAGAGGGTGTGGAGAAAAGGGAACCTTCTTGCACTTCTGGTGGGAATGTAAATTGATAGCCACTATGAAGAACAGTATGGAGGTTCCTTAAAAAACAAAAAATAGAATTACCATATGACCCAGCAATCCCAGTACTGGGCATATACCCAGAGAAAACCATACTTCAAAAGGACACATGCACCCCAATGTTCATTGCAGTGCTATTTACAATAGCCAGGTCATGGAAGCAACCTAAATCCCCATTGACAGATAAATGGATAAAGAAGATGTGGTACTTGTACACAGTGGAATATTACTCAGTCATAAAAAAGAACAAAATCAGGTCATTTGTAGAGACATGGATGGATCTAGAGACTGTCGTACAGAGTGAAGTAAGTCAGAAAGACAAAAACAAATATCGTATATTAATGCATATATGTGGAACCTAGAAAAATGGTACAGATCAACCTGTTTGCAGGGCAGAAATAGAGACACAGATGTAGAGAACAAACGTATGGACATCAAGGGGGGGAAGTGTTGAGGGTGGTGGTGGTGGTGGGATGAATTGGGAAATTGGGACTGACATATATACAGTAATATGTATAAAGTAGATAACTAATAAGAACCTGCTGTATAAAAAAATAAAATAAAATTGAAAAAAAAAAAAGAACTGATAGGGGCTCCCTTCCATGTGGGTAAGGTATTCATGTAGAAGAGCCATAGCACCCAGAAGCAAGAGCTGGTGTCCCAGGAAGAGTTGATATTTAGGGACCACTAGTCACTCAGAGGAAGATTAAGTAGCACCTTGATAGTCCTTTTGGACTTTGATGTCCGAAAGATCTGATTGGTGCTGAATGTGTGGCCTGAGTCTTTCCTGCCCTAATGTTGGAATTGTGGAGGGAATCAGGTGTGAGATATGACCAAAAGTTAAAAAAAAAAAATTCTTCCAATGCAGAAAAGATCTTAACCTCAAGTACACCTCCCCTCCCCTCTTAATAAGTCTAAATTAACCCTAAGCTAAATTGTGACCCCAGGCTTAATGTTTATGCTTCCATAACCACAATGAACACAATTTTAATTTTCCTAGACCTTCTATAAATTGAACACTGAACAGTGTTCGGAACAAAACTGAACTCTGGCTTTCCCCAGTCTATCCCATTAATACTTTAAGCAACTGGTTTCTTGAGGAACACTCACCTTGACCTTTTCCACATTACAACATTTTAAATAAAGCTTGAATTAATGGTTTTGGTTGATGTGTGTGTGTGTGTGTATATATATTTATATATACATACATACACAATGGAATATCCCTCAACCATAAAAAAAAATGAAATCTTGTCATTTGCAACAACATGGAAGGACCTAGAGAGTATTAAGCTAAGTGAAATAAGTCAGAGAAAGACAGATACTGTATGATTTCACTTACATGTAGAATCTAAACAACAAAACAAATGAACACACATAACAAAAAAGAGACAGTCATAGATAGAACAAATAAGTGGTTGCCAGAGGGGAAGGGCATGGGGTGAGGATAGAAACAGGTGTGGAGGTTAAGAGGTATAAGCTTCCAGTTACAAAATAAATGTCACAGGTATGAACTGTATAATGTTGGGAATATAGTTGACAATTATTTAATGTCTTTGGATGGTGACAGAAGGTCACCATCATGGTGATCATTCAGAAAAGTATAGAAAAATCTAATGACTGTACTGTGTACCAGGAACTAACATAGTGTTGTAGGTCAAGCTTGTTTCAAAAACAGAGTCAAAGAAAAAAGATTAGATCTGTAGTTACTAGAGGTGGGAGGTGGGGGAAGGGGTACTGGATGATGGTGGTCAAAAGGTGGAAACTTTCAGTTATAAAATAAATAAGTGCTAAGACTGTGATGTAAAACGTGATAAATAAAATGTAACTACAGTACCTTACATACGAAAGTTGCTAAGAGAGTAAATCCTGAGTTCTCATCATAAGGAAAAAAATTGTTTCTATTTCTTTAATGCCGTATCTATATGAGATGATGGGTGTTCACTACACTTAGTATGGTAATCATTTCATGATGTATATGAGTTAAATTCTATACACCTTAAACTTACACAATGTTGTATGTCAATTATATCTCATTAAAATCAGAAGAGAAAAATCAATGAAATAAGACATTTTAAATTAATCTCAAAAAGCAAAAAAAAAAGGAAGAGAGAATTAGAAGAAAAGGGGATAGCAATGTGACCAATAAATCTAAGAAATCTCACTTGTGAAAAATAAGGTTTTTAAAAGGAAATAATGGACAGACTAAAGGTGAGGAAAAAAATAAATACTGGATGAAATATTCCTGAGGAGAGGACAGATTTGTGTTTGGGAAATTAAATTTATACAGTCATAAGCTGTATTTTTAAGAACAAATATTTTATTTAGGCATTTTCTGGTTAAAATTCTTTATTTCTAAGAAAAAAAACCCTTATAAGCCTTATGCAAGAGGAAAATCTTTTTGTACAATAAGAAAAAAGATATGATTGCACTTCTCATCTTCAATCCATGCAAGCTAGATGAAAATATAGTAGAATCTACACACTATTAAGAACAATGACTGCAACCCCAGAATCCAGTCAAGATATCATATGTCTATCAGAGTAAATGAAAGATAAATGTGATCATCAAAAAGACAAAGAATATCTGACCCAAGTAATTCATCTGAAGGAAATACTAAAAAAAAAAAAAAAAAGAAAGAAAACTAATAAATAAATCGCAGCAAAAGCATAGAGATGAACAAAGAGAAGTAAGAGTTCACTTAGTTCCAATGGAGAAGAGACACTTAGTCAGCAGGGACTGAGTTAAAAATATTTTCAAGACTTGAGAGAATGAAAGGAAAGGACAATGTAGTAAGTAATACAGATTTACGAATTCTTCAGGGACTCTTTCAAGACCAGCTCGTTACCTCAATCATGATTTATCTCCATGTAACTAAGGGAAGTTTAGTCCCTCAATTTGAAATTACCCTAGACTCTTATATGCCTGACAGTCTAGTCCAAACTGCCCCTAACACTAACCCCACCTTTCGGTACCTTTTTTTCTGCCTCAGTCTTGACCACTTAGATCCTTGGATAACTGACTGTTGACTTTGTGTTTTTGGGGGTTTTTTTTGTTTTGTTTTTGGGAGGAAAACTGACCACCATTCATGAGATCTAGCAATATTGCCTCAACCAAATAATCACACAATGATCTAATATTTATGTTTATTCCAAAATTTGAGTTATTCAGGCTTAAATACCACAGTAAGTCCAGTTTGAGCTTCTCCAAATTCAATTTTCTTTTCAATTTCTTCTCATCAAATGTTTAAAAGAATCTTAGAATCCATTGTGTCACACCTGATCACCTGTGTTCTTGAATGGCATAAGTGGTTGGTAGTCAATTAGCCCATTGTTTGACAAAATCCTTAGTGAAGCCCTATGCATTGCAAAAGGTGCTAAAAGACAGGACTTACATTAAGTGATGCCCTGAACCGAATACATGCTGGAGAACATAGTACCCTATATATTTTATGAGACCATCATTCTTTAGACAAGCATGAAAATAAGTCAAGAACACAGGGTACATTCAACCTGTCATGTTTTGAATCTGAAAGAAACACCTACAGAGTGATGCCTAGGCCAGAAGCTGGGAAAAAGAACACTGTTAGAACTGGTAAAACTCCTCAGATGATTAGGGATTCAATTTTCTACAAAGAAAAATACATTTGAATTCAGTCTGCTTCTTTCCTCGAGAGTTCATTTGTAAAATTTCTTTTTGATGCATAGTAACATTAATCTCCTATAGAGAAAAAAATGCTTGTAGCATAATTTGAACACTAAACTATTAGTATCGGTAGGAACATGTCTTTCTGTCTTCCATACTTTTTTTTTCCTTTGGTGTCACAAATATAAGCCATCTGGTATGCCAGATGCTTGCTTTTCTCTTTACTCATGCAGAAAGTATAGGTGGAAGGCCTCCAAAATTCCAGACACTATTATCCATTTTGCTTATCATCATCATTATTATCAACTTCCCAGCATTTTAATAAATGATGCCTTTTCTCTGGTTTGAAGTCAGTAGGATTTACAGAGATTATTTACTTTTTTTCCCCTACAAGATGTCAGCTAAATTTTAGTTGGCCAGAAATCTGGAATATGGTTTATTATGGCTCTGCTGTAGGCTTTGCTCTGCTTCATAAAGCTCCAACTTTATGAAATATGTTCCATTTTAAACTAAGTGTTGACTTACATTTTGTTGTAGTATTTATCAACCTGTCTCTTCATCAGGGTTTACTTTCTTAAAACAAAAACAATTTGAACTTAATTATATGTACTTTTGAGTACCTGCCAAAGTAGACAGAATTTTTCCTAATCCAGTTCATTATATCCAAATCTTTTGATCAAAAAAACAAGTGTGTGTGTGTATGTGTGTGTGCATGTCCTTTCATGTGTGTGGATGTGTGTGCATACATTCAAGAGGAAAACATTTCCACACGTGATGAGCATATCATAATTAAGCAGGAAAACCTAGCATAGCAATTCCAGAGGAAGACTCTAGGAAATCATAATATTTACTGTTATCAGTACAGTGCTGGTATTAGGAATTAAAATAGCCCCAAGCTAGACAATTCACTTGCAGTAGAACAGTTTGTTGCAAGAGCTATTTAGCAAACTATCTAGAAAGAAGCATTCTAGTAATGGAGTAGCTATTTTTGTGCAGTGGTTAAGTTAGGAAATCCCCTTTTCAATCATTAAAGCCACATAAATACAACAGCACAGTACTGAGTACTCACAGATTTTTCAGATGGAGTTAGAATTCAGGGCAGTAGGGTCACGCCTAATATGAGAAATATGATTGATCAATGCCTGTGTCATAGAGTGATATGAAGACTAAATGAGATAATATAAAAAGACTGCCTTCCACAGAAAGCAGATCAACAAGTGCTTGTTGAGTTTAAAATAAATCTTTTGAAGTTGTTCTTTCAAAGATTTATAATATATCTAAGTTGAAAAATGCAAATAGCTATAGCATTAGAAATATGATTACTTAAGTTTGCAATACTTTTGATAGGGACAAAGTAAAGGGGCAAAGTAGGTAATTAAAGAGTTAATCCCACTAGGGGATTGTAAGTAAAGAAAAAGATATGGGAGACCCCTCCAAAAAAAAAAAAAAAAAAAAAATTTGCTTAACCACAAAACCAAGCAGGCTTGCTTAGCAACAAAACCATGCAACAGAAGCATGAGACATGTCCCAAAACAATAAAACCATGATGGCCTGAGACCCACATCCTGCCCAGTAAGCTCAGTAAATTAATGACCCTTAGGACATGCTCTCTGAACAGATAAAAAACAATAATTTATGTAAAGGTGACATTTCAAAGTGAAAGACCCTCATTGTACTGAGACCTGAAGTAATTTTCCAGTTGTACCATGACAGTCCTGTACTGACCATGTAGGGACAAGAAAACTCCTCCATCGGACATAGAGGAAGAACTGATGATTGAAGCGTGATGTCTACTCAAGAATGAGGAAGACGGTGGTCTTTTTCCCCTCCCCACTTTTCCTTTGATTATAAAACTGTAGCCTACTAAGTTATTAAGCCTCACAAGCATCCTCTTCTAATAAATCACTTTTTTAAAACATCTTTATTGGAATATAATTGCTTTACAATGGTGTGTTAGTTTCTGATTTATAACAAAGTGAATCAGCTATACATATACATATATCCCCATATCCCCTCCTCTTGCGTCTCCCTCCCTCCCACCCATCCTATCCCACCCCTCTAGGTGGTCACAAAGCACTGAGCTGATCTCCCTGTGCTATGCGGCTGCTTCCCACTAGCTGTCGGTTTTACAAATAAATCACTTCCTATCTATCACTTTGCTTCTTACTGAATTCTTTCTGCGCTGAGACATAAAGAACTGCAGCTCTTCAGAGCCCCCCAAAATGCCACCTAGCAGTTTCATTTTAAGGACTAACCTCTGAAATGTTGTAGATGTAAATAGAGAATAATGCAAAATATTACCATGAAAATTAGGAACAGTCAAAACAAAATGGATCCAGAAGGAAATGGTAAAATATGAGAACTAAGAAAATGACAATTTTAATCACAATGAGGAAAATCTGTGGCTCTACTTGTCTGTAATGGCTGCAAAATGGGTGGTTTTTAGGTGGTGGAGAGAGAGTGGTGCTGCTGGTGGATGCAGTACACAACCCCAAATGGAATTGTACTGTGCTTCGCATTCTAAGGTCATTATGGATAACCCTGTAACCTTATTAAAAAGTGTTTGTATGCTCTACAACCACAGTTTTAGGACAAATCAACTATTATGCCTGCCTTCCGAGTATATTGCTGCCCCTCCATGGGGAGTATGGAGTTACCAGGGCTTATCAGGCAGGTTTCACCAGTATATTAGTTGGAAGAAAGGCTTTTAATCAACCCAGTCACACATGCTACTTTAAATACATACCTACTGTAATTTACTAAATATGTAAGTTCATATGCAAATTCATACATAAAACTTAAGCATTAGTAAATGCTATCATTTTCATTCTTCAGTGCTTATTATTTTTTAATATTTTGTGTTCTTAGATATTTCTGAATTAAAATAAACTTCTAAAATTGTTAAAGAGACATAACTTAGTATTTCAAAGTAAATGTTCCTATTTGTATTATTACTCTGATGCCATACAACCCTTGAATATATATTTTGCATGTGCCTGTGTGGTTTTGTCTGTGTATGACTACATGTAAACACATACGTGCATGTATATTGAGTTGACAGCTACAGAAAGAAATGTAGTTCTTAATTTCAATCATTTTTATACTTCTGTTTGGAGGATCTGTATTGTACTATTTTACTACAACTGCAGAGTTTTTATTTTAACCATATACTACTCTGAAATGCAGATGTGTAAAATTCAAATATTCAGTTACTTGGTCCACTAATAGTTTTAAAAAGGCAAATTCAGATTTTAAGTATACATATATCCACCTTCCCTAAAGAAATATATCCTAAGGCTTTATGTGTCAATTGACTTCCTTATTACAAATGTTAACTGTTCTGTTGTTTTAAAACATAATTATATATTAATATTTTGTACATAAAATATAATATTCTACTTCAAGTATTAAAGAAAAATATTTTTGACACGTCATAATAGGTATGAGTTAGGGGTTGAAATATTTTATAATCAGCAAATGAGAGCATGTTTCTAATAGAAGCTGGTTGAAGAGCAGAGAGAGACAGTTGAAGTAAAAGTGTATTTAACAGTAAAGATAATACTGTATTTCAATGAGAGATCAAAAACATAAAAATAATTTGCAGAGAATTTAATTTTTGAAATAATTTAAAGAGTATTCTTTAACACAGAATACTTAGATTTTTAGGGGGAAAGGAAGCAAAGGAGATGTTAAAAATAATAAGGGAGGAATAAAATATTGTAGAATAGCAGAAAAATAGTTTTTAAAATATGTTCATACTAAACCTAGAATATCTGAAGCCTTCAAACCTTACCTGACTTCAATATTTAATGTAAAACAGCAATTATCTAAACTGTGTGGTACTGACATGAAACTATTTAAATGGATCAATGGAATAAAGTAGACTGCAGAAATGGACCATCATTTTATAATTGATTGATTTCCCACATAATCATCAAAATAATCCAATGTAGACAGAAAAATTTTCAACATTTGGTGTTAGACCTAGGTAACCATATTTAAATAAATGAATCTCAGCCCCTATCTCACATGACACAAAAAATTAATTTTAAAATATCATAGGTCAAAACATAATAACTAAAAATACAAAAATCTTCCAGAAGGATATATATGGGGATTATCTTCCCAACTATGTGCATAGGGAAAAATTTCTTAAGACACAGAAAGAAATAATCATAAAAGAAAATAAGATGATAAATTAGACTTTAATAAACTTAAAAGCTTCTCATTAAAAGACAATATGAAAAATATTAAAAACAGTTTGTACTGTCTACCATGAAAATCATTTGAAGTAGTTCTAACCTCCAATTTACATAATTGGTTAATATTAAAGGCTATAAACATTGGTTCTTCCCTGTAGTCGAGGAAAGAAAATAAGTGTGACTGATCATATCGAAAGTAGAAAAATACAAAAACTTTATCTCAGTGTTTAACTGTATTAAATCTTCATTTCAAATAGTTATATTTAAACTACATACAAGACATATTCCATAAGGAACCTGTCAGAATCCAGACAACAGATATTAAGATTTTTTAATAGCGTCAATGTTTTTATCTTTATTTCCTAAAATCTTCAATCAGACTTGGGAATTCATTGTTAGAACATTCTTCTTGATTTTGATCTAAATAATACCGATCTGAACTTCCCTGGTGGCGCAGTGGTTGAGAGTCCGCCTGCCGATGCAGGGGACACGGGTTCGTGCCCCGGTCCGGGAAGATCCCACATGCCGCGAAGCGGCTGGGCCCGTGAGCCATGGCCGCTGAGCCTGCGCGTCCGGAGCCTGTGCTCCGCAACGGGAGAGGCCACAACAGTAAGAGGCCCATGTACCGCAAAAAAAAAAAAAATTAAATAATACCGATCCACTGTAGTTTATAAATGTTTAACTTTTATACTTGGTACTCAGAATAGAATGTGCTTGTACCTCTCCTGTGTTTTCACTTTCAGAAATACATTAACCTTTCTTTGAAACTGTCAGGCAGACCTATAATGATACAGGTTATTTATTTATAATTTACATGACAAGCTCTATTGGAGAAAATAATAGGTAAATAAACAGTTCATGATATACAGGCTATGTTTGATAGAAGGTTTTCTATTTTCAAGAATTATTAATTTAGAAGTGCCCATTTATGATAAAATATCAAATTAACTTATTTAAATAACTTACCTTTGAATTCAAAACATTTAGAAGGAAGAAAGGGAAGAAACCATACAATGGGTATGTCACATCTGTTTTTATTTTTATTTTTTTACAAGAATCAATACAAAATCTTTTAGTATAGTGAAGCGATTACAGCTTAGACACTGAAGTGGACTGCTACAGGTCTCCCTATACTAGTTATATCACCCAAAGGCAAGTCATTTAGCCTCCCCGTCTCAGTTTCTAGTCTGTAAAACATGAAAATAATACTATCTACCTTATATATTTCTTGTCAGGATTAAATGGATTAACATAGGTGAAGTCTTCAGAACAGTCCCTGGAATAAAATAAGTGCTATATGATTTTTGTTTTTCCTTTAGTAAGGAAAAATATACATTTAGAGAGCCAAACATTTATCTAAGACATTTTAGCAACTTAGATCTAATTATTAAAAAAGATGAAATATGTCACAAGATTTATTATTTGCACAATTTAATAATTTTTACATAAAAATAATGTAGTAATACTTAAATATCCAAAACAGTATGTTCAAATAAATTTAAAAAACTAACCAAATGACACTAACCTCATAAAATGAGGAATATGCAAAGTTCAAACAGTCTCATAAGTATAGTAGCATAAATATACTGGGCATCATCTTAATTTTAATTTGGGAAATTAATTTTGTCATACAGATAAATAATTTTGTGGTAATCTTTCCCAAGTTCACTCAAACACACAAAAGAATTTTAGTGAAAAATGTCCAAACAATATTTCTTACAGAGCCTTTCCATCTAGATTTATGAAATTGTGGCCAAAAATAGTAGTTATATTTCATACTTGAAACAAAAATATATATGGAGACAAGATAATCACTCTAGGCATCGATATTGATGGAAAACTGTAGAGTTCTTTCACAATGGGAGACATTATGTGATTTTCCCTCTGAAATTCATTACAACAGACATCGAAGAGTTGAGGTATGGTAAATCAATGAATAATATTTAAAGGGAAGTAGATTTCAATTCAGGAGGAGACAGGCAATATTAACATGATAGCTACTTCGGGAAATACTTTACTAATTTTTGTAATTGTTCAATTTTAGATAGCAAGATCACTAGCCAGAAAGTTTTGGAGGATTTCATATACTTAGTGGACAGTGGGTACTACTAGTATCCTTTAATGCAATCTGTTCTATAAATTTGATTGAACAATTTATGTGATTATATTGTTAACACAGTGACAATGATTATGTGTTATTTTAGGGAATACGCCTTAGTATGCTTAATGCCAAATATAATGTGTTATTTCTGTTCTTATTACAAATTAGATGAAATAAACTGCAAGATATATGGAGGCTACTTCTGTTAAATCAAAATTTAATAAAGTTTTACTTCTATGTATCTGTGCAAATACAACACAAAGGTCATCCAGGTACAGAGTATTTAATCCCTACCAAATATAAGAAGAATAAGTTTACTAGTACATATCAGTATTCTGGTCTTTCTATAACCAAGAATACAGAAGTGTTTCTCTTAATCATTCTTTCACTTTTTTTTTGGTGAGGAGAGTCGCTAATCTGTTCCCTTGCTTTTCTCTGATGCTCCACCCCACATTTGATGCCCTTTTTTGAAGCCCTTTTTCATTGTTATTGAACAATCAATCCCCTTACAAAAATAAAGGAACATAATAAATAGAACTTTGGTTTAACCAACTAATTAGGCTTTTATAGAACAAAAAATGGTCTTGCCACACGTGATCATCATAAATACACATTTTATACAAGAGAAGCCAGGAGTCAGAAAACTAATCAGATAGAGATGATTAATTGATTGATAGATGATAGATTTTTTTACTGTAACATGAAAAAATAATTTAAAGCAATGTTAATGCTTAATGTATAAAAGTTATGTTTAGAAACATCTTGTAAAAAGTTAAAAGGCAAGGCAAAAACTGGGAGAAATATAAGCAGTGAAAATAGTACATAAAATTGTAGTATTCAGAACCACTGTAACAAACCAATAAGTAAAAGAATACAAATAGCCAATAGAAGATCAGGCAAAAGGACAGGCATTTCACAGATGATAAAATAGTACTGCTGATAATCCTTTTAGGGTAGGTTCATGGATATTAATTTTATTTAGTTCATATTTACATGTAGGTTACATGAATTCATTGTTAGAACATTCTTCTTGATTTTGATCTAAATAATACCGATCCGTGCTTCCCTGGTGGCGCAGTGGTTGAGAGTCCGCCTGCCGATGCAGGGCACATGGGTTCGTGCCCCGGTCCGGGAAGATCCCACATGCCGCGGAGCGGCTGGGCCCGTGAGCCATGGCTGCTGAGCCTGCGCGTCTGGAGCCTGTGCTCCGCAATGGGAGAGGCCACAACAGTGAGAGGCCCGCGTACCGCAAAAAAAAAAAAAAAAAAAAAAAAACATTTGCTGACTTATTCAGTAACTAATGTTATTATACATATAAATAGCATGATTTATACTCTTATGTAAGTTTCTAAAGAAAACTATTTGAAGTATACAATTCTTGGCATAAGATTTAAAAGAAGATAAGCAGGCTGACTAAATATTAGCTCTACTAACATGGGAAAATTATATTTATTCCACCCCAAGACTAATGAAAGTTTCTTTCATTTTAGCCAAAATGAGATAATTAAAAATGCTAATAATTGAAGAATTAATTTAGATGGATTGAATACCAGAAAAGACAGAACATGACATTGATCAAATATTAAGTGTATTTTTTCTAAATCAGTGACTGTGGATAATTGTAAAATATCCTATCAGCGATAATAGCAGTGCAGATTTTTGCAAGACCCTGTCATAATCTCGGAGGCAAAGGAGAATGGCCCTGGGGAGTGAAGCTGCAGATTTCAGTTGTGAACATGCTGAGTTTGATGTTCCTGCCTTATATCTGAGGAGTTGGGTCTAATGTGTTGTTGAATATTCCATTCCGAAGTCCAGGGGAAGCTAGGATGCAAAGGTAGGTTTTGGAAGAGTTAGAAAATGTATAAAAATTGAAGCCATAGAAGTCAGTGAGATAGCCCTGGAGGAAATTTGTAACATTAGGAGAGATGAAGACTTAAGAGAGACATTTAAGGAATACAAATTGAAGTTCGGGAAAGGGAAAAGGGTTTTTAAAAGGATGTCTCTGCAAGAATGGCTAGAAATCTAAGAGAAAAAGTAGGTGTAGGTTTTGTGTGTGTGTGTGTGTGTGTGTGTGTGTGTGTGTGTCACTTAAGGCATAGGAAGAATATTAAACATGGCCAGTGTAGTAAACTGTAAGATGCTGCAAAGCAGCCATAAAACAAAGGAAGGAGGGTTGGAAGATTACCATACGGTGTCTGGGGTGTGGAGGGGTGGGTAGTTAGTTATCTAGGGAGGGACACTATTTATTTATTAACACTAGAGCAACCCAAATATTTTTAAATACCTATGAAAAAATCCAGAAGAGAAGAAGTAGGTAAAGATGAGAGTGTGTGGTTAAAGAAATCCCTAGAAAGACAGAAGAGAATAGATGCTGGGCAGAGGAAATTAGATTTTGGTTGCAGGAGAAACCATTATCCATTTACATTTTCTTTTACTTTTCTTTTCTTCCCTCCTTCCCTTCCTTCCTCTCTCTCCCTCACTCCCTCTTCCTTCCTTCCTTCCTTCTTTCCTTCCTTCCTTCCTTCCTTCCTTCCCTTCCCCCCTTCCTTCCTTCCTTTCTTTCTTCCATCTTTCTTTTTTTCTTTCTTCTTTAAGAGGAATTTGATCCAGTTCCTATCTAATGCATTTTATTTTCTCTCTGAACTAAGAAGAAAGATCATCTGAGAGTGAGAGGATTAGACAGCATTTAATGGGATTGGAAAAGTGTTTGGAATAGAAAATCAACCACAATTGGGGGCTTAAAAGGATTTTCAGGTGGTGGGAAGTCTGGTTTGATACTATGGTCCTCAAAATATAATGAGAAAAGGCTGGCTCTGAGTCCATAGCCTGCATGTATGTGAACAGTGAGTAGTAAGAACTAAATTAAAGCAGAGATAATTTCCTTATTTCGTTGGAATATGGTCCTGCATTAAACTTTACTGTTACTTTTTGATTATCTGCCAAATATTCACAATATTCAAATGGCATTACCATCTGAACGTGGCAAAAAAAAAAATTTAAATAGAAGCTATTTCTACCAGCAAGTAAATCTGTAAATGTTGTAAAGTTTCCTTTTTACTTTTTTATAACTCAATTCTCCCCTTAACAGCTCATGCCATTCCCGAATCATTATAGTATAGTTGTTATAATTGTTTACTTATTACTCACTTAAAATTAAGTGTAAATAAAGATATTCTCAGAGGTATTATCTAGGAAAGATATCTCAGAATAGATCAAAATTTATCTTCTTAAACATTTTCTTATATTCTTAAACATTATGGTATTCATGGGCCTTCCAGCTTTTCAACAGTCTTTGTTGTAGACTCTATTTACATAGTCCATGTTTTTCCTGAATACTTTAGTATTAGCAGGTTTTGTGATCTTAGCATCTGTTCAGTTAAAAAAAAAAAAAAAACAACTTGTGTTACAACTTGCTGTACCTATTCATCAAAAGTACAGTATGTAAAAAGGAATTTGCATAATTAGAAACAAATCAGCTGTTTTATTAAGCTACTGGAATGTGAAATTTTGACAGATAATACAAAAAACATCTTGCTATATAAATACTTTCAGGAAACAAAATATTTACTTCCTCTAACTTCAAGCGATGATTGGAATGAAGAATAACAAACAAAGCTTCTAACTGAATTTTCTATTTATAGTCTGCAAGTTTAAATTTTAAATTCCCAGTAGATAGAATCACAGTAGAAAAGTTAAAAAGAAGAGAACTAATCTTCAAAATTTGCCCCTAGGAAATATCTGACATTTTATATATATATATATATGAAGCTTACTTCTTGCAAATAAGAAACAATTTAAAAACATACAAACACACTGTTACACAAATTTCATATCATTTTAATTCACATCTGTTATAAAATTTAGTCGTTGAGAAGATCAGCTTTTGTACTGGATTGTCAGTTAAGGTTGAAGATTTTCCATTGCTGAGATTTTTCACAATGAAAAACACAGTGTGAATATCTTGCAGCAAAGTCTATTACCAGCTTAGTGTTCTGCATTCCCACTTATGATCTGCTAACCCTTAGTGAGCACACATACTGAGCAGTGAAACCAATAACTGAATTTGCTTTTAATTACCTGTCTTTTTTATTTATTCTTCTAAGAGAGGTCGAGTCTGGAAGCTCCCTTTAGGTCTTTTCTGTAATCATTAAGCATTTGAAGGAGCATTTGGTTTATATTAAAAGTTCAAGGGCATAACTCTTTCTCTTCATCTTTTGAAGTAAAATAATTCACTCTTGTTCAGGTGTTATATGAGACACCATTTCATTGAAGAGGCACAGAAAATTAATGAGTTTGAAGTCAGTTGAGCTATTATTTTCAAAAAGTAAAAGCAATGAACTAGATATACATTGTTGATTTTCCGCTCTAAAGGTATAATTCTACTACATATTGGTCTGTAAAGAAATAAAACCACATTGCCATGACCCTCAGGTCAGCAAACATTCAAACCACCAAAATATTTAAGTTGCAGAGCCTGCTTGAACCCAGAATTCAAAGGTAGAAACTAGAGAAAACTAACACCTCAGATTTCCAAAGAACTGGAATGAAAATTATAAACTTTAAATCTAAAGAATTTAATTTTTGGTAAAAACATAGAGGAGGAAAGAACATTTTCAGAAGTCACTTTTAAAGACATTATTTAGGTGGATCATATCCAGTGAGAATATTATCCTAGAAAAAGGGAATATTTGGTTTGTCCAGATCAAGATGAAATCTTTATTAAGTGAACTTAACTAAGACTAGTAATTCCCTAAAAATTTTCTTTTTATCAAAATAGATTTTTTAACTGAGGAAAAAAACACAATATATCTCACGTTAGGTCTTCAGAGGCATAATGAGTTTTAAGTTTCTAACACTGATTAAGCATGATTAATTTTACTCATCCTTTAAACTATTCTACTGATGTTCAGAATATATTTAATGCTTTCTATCTGAATAAAGTTTAAAAATTCCCTAAATGCATAACTCTTCAATGTTATTATACTTAGTTTGTGTGCCTGTGTGTATGTGGTTTTCCAAATTCTTCTCAAATTCTTTGCTGTAGTTTTCAAGAGGTTCTGGAAACAATTTTGTGGTTTAAAATGGTTTCCATAATATTTTTTTTGTTTAAATTTTAATGATAATTAAAGAAATTTCGTAAAAGTGATAATTTCTGATTAAAAATGTTTTGGTTTGTTTTTCTTTAAAATGGGTCTTATATTACATTTTTGTTTATTTTGTTAGTTAAGTTTTTCAGAGCACTTTTATTTATTTATTTATTTTTATTTTGTATTGTTTTGGCTGCACTGGGTCTTTGTTGCTGTGAGTGGGCTTTCTCTAGTTGCGGCGAGCGGGGACTACTCTTCATTGCAGTGCATGGGCTTCTCATTGTGGTGGCTTCTCTTGTTGCGGAGCATGGGCTCTAGGCACATGGGCTTCAGTAGTTGTGACTCGTGGGCTGTAGAGTGCAGGCTCAGTAGATGTGGCATACAGGCTTAGTTGCTCCGTGGCATGTGGGATCTTCCCAGACCAGGGCTCGAACCTGTGTCCCCTGCATTGGCAGGTGGATTCTTTACCACTGCGCCACCAGGGAAGTCCAAGAGCACTTTTAAGTTTACAAAAAATTGAGTGGAAAGTACGAAGAGTTCATATACACCCCGGAACACCACCCCTCCCCCAGTTTCCCATATTATTAACATGGGTTCATCAGTGTGGAACATTTGTTACAATAGAGGAACCAATATTACAGCTATCAAAATAGAGAAGCCAGTATTACATTATATATACATTATTACTAACTAGTGGTCATAGTTTTCATTAGGGTTCACTCAGTGTTGTACATTCTGAAGATTTGGATAAATGTATAAGGACAGATCTACCATTTGAATATCATGCAGAATAGTTTTACTGTCCAAAAAATTCCCTGCATTTCCTCCTTCCCCCAAACCCTTGGCAATCACTGATTTTTTTTAGTGACTCCATTCTTTTGCCTTTTCCAGAATGTCAGATAGTTCAAATCACAGTATGCAGCTTATTCAGATGGGATTCTTTCACTTAGTCATATGCATTTAAGTTTCCTCCATGTCTTTTAATAGCTTGATAACTCATCTCCTTTTAGTCCTGAATAACCTTCCATTGTATGGATGTAACACATTTGTTTATCAATTCACCTGCTGAATGAAGGACATCTTAGTTGTTTCCAATTTTTGCAATTATGAATAAAGCTTCTATAAACATCCATGTGCAGGATTCTTGTGGACACACATTTTCAGCTCCTTTGAGTAAATACCAAGGAATGCAATTGCTGGATCGTATGGTAAATACATGTTTAGTTTTGTAAAAAAACTGCTAAAAAGTATCTTCCAAAGAAGATGTTTACCTTTGCTTCACATCCTCACCAGTATTTGGTGCTGGATTTCAGACATTCTAGTAAGTTTACAATGGCACCACATTGTTATTTTAGTTTGCCATAACCTAATGATATGTGATGTTGAGCATCATTTTAATATGCTTATTTCCCACATATATATCTTCTTTGGTAAAGTTTCTATTAATAGCTTTAACCCACTTTTTAATTGGGTTGTTTGTTTTCTTATTGAGTTTTAAGAGCTCTTTGTATATTTTAGATACAAGTCCTGTAACATATATATATATTTGCAAATGTTTTCTCCAAGTATGTGGCTTATCTTTTCCTTCTCTTTATAAAGTCCATTGCACAGCAGTATTTTTTTAGTATTAATTAAGTCCAACTTATTGAATTTTTTATTTCTTGGACAGTGCTTTTGGTGCTAAATGTAAAGTATCACCAGCAAACTCAAGATCATCTAAATTTTACCTCATTTTCTCTTCTAGAAGACTTATAGTTTTGCATTTTGCATTTATGTCTAGTATACATTTTGAGTTAATCTTGTGAAAGGTGTAAGATTTATTTTTTTGCATGTGGATGTACGGTTGTTCCACAGCCATTTATTAAAAAGCTTTTCTCCATTTAATTGCCTTTGCTCCTTTCTCAAAGATCAGCTGCTTCTATTTATATGGGTCTATTTCTGGGCTCTCTGTTTTATTGAATTAATTATTTGTTTATATTTTTTCTAATACTACCATATCTTGATCACTGCAGCTTTATAGTAAGGCTTGAAGTTCGGTAGGGTCAGTCATCTGTTTTTGTTTTCTCTAATTATATTGTGTTCGTTATTATTGGTCTTTTGCTTTTCAATATAAACTTTAGAATAAGTCATTATTAAATTTTGAAAATGAAAAAATACCCTTATGTTGAAAAATGGTGAAGAGATTTAATTTTAACATTAGTATTGTCTTGTTAATTATTGGTTAAAGATAAATTTTGTATTTGTTTCAATCAACGAACATTGACAGCCCTGTTAGGGAACCACTGTCTGAAATCACTTGCCCTGGCCAGGCACAATAATGAGTTATCTCACAACAGGAGGACCCAATAAGGGACAGGAATCTAACAAGCTACCACCAGCCGGAAAAACTTGAGAGGGGCCAAAAGGAGGGAAGAGATGCCAGCCCATAATATGCCCTGCCAACCTCCCAGATACCTTTGCACTGGAATCCATCTTGGCTTAGAGAGGTGCGCACCACCAGGAAGGACCCTGAGTCAGACCAAATATGGGCAAGCAAAATGATTGGCCGGAGACAACCCAGAAACTAACCCATTACCATAAAACCTGAGACTGTGAGCCATGTGGCAGAGCAGTTCTCCTGGGTTCCCTTATTCCACTGCCCACCGCCTAGGTGCCCCTTTCCAATAAAGTCTTTTGCTTTGTCAGCACATGTGTCTCCTTGGACAATTCATTTCTGAGTGTTAGACAAGAGCCCACTCTCGGGCCCTGGAAGGGGTCCCCCTTCCTGCACCAGCCCTATTGTGAATTTGTTGTATAATTGTGTGTTTATAAATATATATATAAATGAAATGTGATTATATATGTTGATTATAATACATATAAATTAAAACATATTTTGATAAAAACATTATTTAAATATATAGAACATTCTATATCATCATACATTAAAAATGTGATAATATTTTTGATTAAAACCTGAAATTTAGGGCTTCCCTGGTGGCACAGTGGTTAAGAATCTGCCTGCCAACACAGGGGACATGGGTTTGAGCCCTGGTCTGGGAAGATCCCACATGCTGTGGAACAACTAAGCCCATGTGCCACAACTACTGAGCCTGAGCTCTAGAGCCCACAAGCCACAACTACTGAGGCCCACGCACCTAGAGCCCGTACTCTGCAACAAGAGAAGCCACAGCAATGAAAAGCCTGCTCACTGCAACGAAGACTAGCCCCCACTTGTCACAGTTAGAGAAAGCCCGCGCACAGCAATGAAGACCCAACGCAGCCAAAAATAAATAAAAATAAAATAAATAAATTCATTTAAAAAAACAAACCTGGAATTTATTGCTTCAGTCATGTAAAAGACTACCCTATCTATGGCAAAGCATATGAATTATAGTGTTAGTCTGTTGATATTATATTACAGCTAGATGTGTACTCCTTAATTTGTTACCTGTCTGTAAAATGCATCAGTGGACCTGAGAAATTCTAACTTTTCTTATAAATTTTGAATTTCAGGATTTTATTTTTTTCTCTTTCTTCCTCTTCTTTTCTCACACTATGTGGTAAAAAGAATGGCACTCTCATAAAATTTTGTTGTATTGCTATGCCTATGTATATAGCTTTGGCTGCAATTTTTAAGACTTAGATTAAAGTTTCTTCCAAGTATTTAGTAAAAAAACAAGGAAAAGAAAAGAAAAGAATAAAAAGAACAGAATTTCTTGCAGGTCTGATAGAACACAGGTATAAGATTCTTGAAAATTTTAGTTACTCTTGGAAATTTTCTTAGTTAATCTATGATTAAATATTAACCTTTATGTTGCCCATAATACTTTAGTGAGTACTTAAGTGTTTGCCAAAATAAAAGATATATCTATGTTAATTGATAATCAATGATATGTGATTTCAATGCTTTTAAAATAATCAGTGACAGAAATAATTCAGAACAACAGAAGGGCAAATTGATATTTCTGTACTTTTCTTTATTCTATAGGATAGACAATTTATAGTCATTCATTTTTACTCATGAGAATTTTTCTTTTTTTTTTTTTTAAGTTTAATGGTCAATTATTTCTGTACTGTACCATCAGTCCAATCAGGGAAACAGGCAAGATTAGTTTTGTCCTTGGTAAAGTGGCTGAGGTATGTCCTACGAATTATTGTTTCCTAGTAAATATGTGCACAATAAGTAATATCTATTTATTGAAAAAAATAGAGATGCTGGCTTCTGGGGCATCTTTAGCTTTCATGTCCTTAAAAACTCAAACAATGATTTTCCCAGCAAAGGAAACCATAAACAAAACAAAAAGACAACCCTCAGAGTGGGAGAAAATATTTGCAAATGAAGCAAGCGACAAGGGATTAATCTCCACAATATACAAAGAGCTCATGCAGCTCAACAGCAAAAAAACAACCCAATCAAAAAATGGGCGGAAGATCTAAATAGACATTTCTCTGAAGAAGACATACAGATGGCCAAAAAGCACATGAAAAGATGCTTAACATCACTAATCATTAGAGAAATGCAAATCAAAAGTACAAAGAGATATCACCTCACACTGGTCAGAATGGGCATCATCAAAAAATCTACAAGCAATGGATGCTGGAGAGGTTGTGGAAAAAGGGAACCCTCTTGCACTATTGGTGGGAATGTAAATTGGTGCATCCACTATGGAGAACAAACAGTATGGAGGTTCCTTAAAAAACTAAAAATAGAACTACCGTATGACCCAGCAATCCCACTCCTAGGCATATACCCGGAGAAAACCATAATTTGAAAAGATACAACCAAATGTATTGTAAATAGTGTTCATTGCAGCACTATTTAAAATAGCCAGGACATGGAAGCAACCTAAATGTCCATTGATGGATGAATGGATAAAGAAGATGTGGCACATATATACAATAGAATATTACTCAGACCAAAAAAAGGAACGAAATAATGTCATTTGCTGCAACATGGATGGACCTAGAGATTGTCATACTGAGTGAAGTAAGTCAGACAGAGAAAGACAAATATCATATGATATTGCTTATATGTGGATTCTAAAAAAAGGGTACAAATAAACTTATTTACAAAACAGAAGTAGAGCCACATATGTAGAAAACAAACTTACGGTTACCAGGGGATACGTAGGGGAAGAATAAATTGGGAGATTGGGATTGACATATACACACTACTATATATAAAATAGATAACTGAAGGGACCTAATGTATAGCACAGGGAACTCTACTCAATCCTCTGTAATGGCCTATATGGGAAAAGAATCTAAAAAAAGTGG
>NW_020171819.1:1559607-1637591 GCF_003031525.2 Neophocaena asiaeorientalis asiaeorientalis | reverse complement strand
TATATATATATAAGTGATTCACTTTGCTGTACAGCAGAAACTAACACAACATTGTAAATCAACTATACTCCAATAAAAATTTTAAAACTGAAAATATAAAAACAAACAAACAAACAAAAACCCCTCAAACAATGAATGTGTGGATTCTACAATCACCAACCCTGCTCCAAGGGAAAAAATATCTCATAGCTCTAAGGTTGAGCCCAGGCACTCTGTATGGTTGACAAAGGTAGTTTGACAAATAAACATAAAAGAGGAATCATAAAATGTCTGGAGCTTTAGTCCCATTTCTCTCAGGCTAGTTGTATGATCTTGACAAGGCTCTCAACCTCTCTAGTTTATTTTATTTGTAAAAGAAGAGGGTTTGCTAATCAATCCTAAAGTCCTAGTAAGCTTTAAGTTTTCTATGAATATCTAATGATAGCATCCCAAGGATATTAGGGAAATGGAAGAGAAGAACACAGATTTTTGAGGAGAAAATGTTACTGAATAAGAGCTTATAAAGTGCCGGCTATTCTTTTAAATGCTTTATGTTAATTAAAAATTGAAAAAAAAAAAGGATGCTATTTTTTCCACTTGTACAAATAAAACGACTAAAGAGGAGAGAAGTTAGGTAATGTGCCTAAAAAGATCCAACTTCTAAAGGTGAGAGCCAGGACTTTAACCCAGGTATTTGAATCAAGAGCTATACTTTACTCTCCAAAGCCCTGCACATGTCAAATGTTCAACACAGATTTCTTATTTTTATTGTTGCGTTTATAGCCATACTTATTGGCTTTGCAAGACTTCAGCCAGGGGTTCAGAGTTCTACTTAGTACTTCAAGAAGTATGGACTCTGAAGTTTGTTCAAGAGTTTTTAACTGGGTCTGTTCTGATCAAACCTGTATATTATATGAGTATATATAATAATCCACATAAAACAACCTGCCTTAGTACAAATTTGAGTGTGTTAAAATTAAGATTCTTAGGTGCCAACCTAGACATGCTGAATCATTATATGAGGAGTTGAGAAATGAGTAATTTAACTGTCACTCTAGATGACTGTTAAAACATTCTAAAGTTTGAGTATCACTGCTGTAGATGAAGTGAAGAATTCCTTAGTTTTCATTGTTCATTTTAGAAAATCCAACAATAATTTCAAATACCAAGATCCCAAGACATAAAGAAAAAAAATGCAGTCATCCAGCCAAGCAGGCACTCAGATAGCTATTCAACCATTCATTCATTCATTCAAGAAATTGACATTGACCTTTTACCATGTGCTTTGACTTTTTACATGTTACACTAGAAGCTGAAGATAGAGGTTCAGCCTCTGTGGAGATTACTCTAATTTGACAAAAACCAAGAAAACAAACCAAATCATTTTGAAAATATTTTGGTGAAGAAATGTAAAGAGATTATAGTCCTTCATTATTAAGTGCCCATTCCTCTAATATTTCAGTGCTTTTTGTGCCAGGTTCTGGGGAATTTAGAGGAGTCTACCTTGAGGCTATGTTTTCCAAAGTACTTGAACTATACCTACTACTATCATCTTGCTACTGAGGTCTACATTTGTATAATTACTGCATTATTATAATAATAAAAAGTATTAAAATAGTTAATGTGTTTCATGATGCATACCTTTCCTTGACTTGATATAGCTGTTTTGATAATAATTTTCTATTACCTTATTACATTTAAGGTCAATGTTAGTCTAAACAGAGATGAGAGTCATAACAATGAAGGTGGCTAATGTCAGTGGTAGTACTTAGAGCAACCATTTTGAGTGTGGCAATTTCAGTTGTAATAGTTTAACCTCCACTTCGGTGTAAGTGGTAAAAACAAAGGAAAACAGAGAACCAAAATGGTACTATATGAGCAAATTGAAAATAAAAAAGAACTGTAAACAAGTGTTCAAAATGAATACTTAGAAAAATAAACATCAAACTCTATTTTAACAATCACACCTCACTGCATCCATGGCAATACACTCCTCTAGGTTATCCAGCAGCTTGAAGTTCAGCATTAAACACAGAATAGAACAAGTGCAAAAGAATGCTCTGTAAATCTATTAGGAGTCAAACCTAGGCGCTGCTGTGTGGGCAACAAAGAATAGTGTCTTCAAAAATAAATTGGGGCAATGTAGCATTGCTCCTTTTATTTATAGATGAAACTCTTCTCAACTATGTTCTCTGAGCTCTTTGCCTTATCCTGAACTTGTTTCACTTTCTTTTCCCTGGTGAAGTTCTGTATAATTTGGCTTTTTGAGAGTTTTCCTTTCTCTTTCCACTGAGCTGCTGAATTTAATGTAGCACTCACTGAGTTGCAGAGTGATGAGGTCTCACATCAGGGAGCGTAGCATATCTCTGGGTAGCTGGGATGGCAAACCTTAGCATAAAATGGTAGGTCATACTTTCCATCCTGATATGTAAATATTGTCACCATCAATCCTAACTTAACATCGCCTTACATTCTTCCGGGAATCTTGGTTTTCGTTTTGTGTTTTTATTTTTCATCTACCTTCATCATTTTAAAACATCTTATTATGGCATGTCTTAATAAGTAGTGGTCTTGGTCATTTTATGTTGGTTACATTTTATGTTAAGGTAGATTTTTTTCCTTATTATGTCTTAAATAACAGTAAATATTTTGAGAAACAAAAAGGTGTGTTCATCAGGCAGTATCTATTTAGCAGGGTGGTAAAAATTTAGGATTATTTGGCATCTCCAATTAATCAATCCCCAGTAGTAACTTCAGTCTTTTTTCACAGACTCGGAGCTTTGGGCAATTTATCAAGTGGAGCTCTCATGGTCCCAATTCTATTCCTCACTATTTTTTCTCAACTTATCAGTCAGGCTTGATAGTTCCTCCAGGTGCTCTTGTAAGTCCAACAGATCGCCATCATCACTGTCATTTATTGACTGCCAGATAATTACTTTGCAGAGCATGGTGTAAACTGCTTCTCTGGAAAATCCAGCAACATTCCAGTATGTGCTACTAAGCTACAGCTCTCTCTGCCCCCCTGACTCCCCCGCCTCTCTTTATCTCTCTTTCTTTTTCTCTCTCTCTGACAGACCCAGTATTCTTTTATTTTTTTCATGGGTCATGTAACGAAGACGTGGGACAAAGTTTCTTTTTTTGATTGAAAGCTGTGTCGAAGGACATAAAAATTTGAAACTTAAGAAACTAAAACTTTTGCTAGTTTTATAAAGTTGACCAAGAGTACTACACTGTCTACCTTTAAAGTAGTAAAATGTGGGCAAAGTAACAGGGAGACTATTCAAATCTCTGTAATTGTTCTGATTTGGGCGTGAACTTACTAGACTTATTTTTCATATTGTGACTTTGTATGTGTTCTAAGTCAATGACACCTGTTCCCTCTAGGGACCACACAAATAACAAGTTGTTTTGTTGCTTGGCAAGATTTACGTCCTTCTGTTAGTTAACAATGTCAAGCAGACTTTGATTTCAAAAGCTAGATTGGTTCTGTGTTTCTGAAGTTGACTTGGAAAAATGTTTTGTTTATACTTGATTGTTATAATTATTACCATAGTAGCAATACAGATCTACCTATGCTATCCTTAATTCCTCTCTTATTTGGAGTCCTTAAGTAAAAAATGAATAAAATTAAACCCCCAAAAGCTCCAGAAACTTTTGCAGAAAAACAACAGCAAGTCAGTGGACTTCACAAAGAAATCTTACCTAAGCAGATGTGAATATTGCAAAGGAATGTTAAATAATTTTGTGTGTGACATGACAAATTAACAGATAGACTAGGTCAATTTGGATTGAACACTGAATATATCTAAAACTTTCAAATCAAATTAGACCTTGACACCTTATTGAGGAAAATAAGTTACCTTGGAATGTTTAAAATCCATAGCTAGATTGTTAAGAGTCGGGCAATCTATAATTGTCATGTGTTGACCATGTTTTCATGTAACTTCAAGTTTTATGAGTACAAAAGTTATCATTTAGTTTCTATTTCAAATTTCAGTGTGGTTCTAAAATATTTGGTAATTTCGCAAAGAGAATATAATACATTTTATATAGATAATTTATTTAATCCTACTCATTTTTATAAATCTATCATTTCACCCACACTTGAATTCTATAATTCAATATTGTTCTGGTTTTTACCTACAATCTTAATGTTTCCTCTTTATTTCCCTCACTTACTCCTCCTCCAGTTTCTGTTCTCATCCTTGACTTAAACACTTATGCAAATTTGGTCAAGGGTAGCAGATGTGGTTGGGACTCCATATCTCCTTGGTACCTGGGGTATCCACACATACCTGTAGCTTTATTCTGCAAACACCTGCAACACTCTGCCTGAGGACCATCTCCTGACACAGGGATATTTTCCAGCAGCAGCATGAGACATGTCAAGAGTTGCCAGACAATTAATGTTCTTGGAAGCAGCCCTCAATCAATGACAGGCAGGTGTGGTGGATACACAGCCCAGCTTCCTTATCCCTTGGGAAGATAGGGGCAGGGGGTAACAAATCTGAGGCACCTTATAGTCTACATAGTCTATCCCAGTTGGACACATAGGTGATATGTTCATTAACCCATTCTATATAGACTTCTTTCCCTTTCCTCTTCTGTCTCACTTCTTCACTTCCCTCCCCGGGCTTCATGGAATTACTTCCCAAATAAACTATTTGCACTCAAATATATTTATTCAGCTTCTGCTTCTCGGGTTACCCAACCTAAAATAGTCAAGTTATTTAACTTCTTCAAGGTTCAGTTTACTTTCCATAAAAAAAGTGGATGAAATATTGAACTACAGGATTTTTGTGAGCACAATGAAATAAATTATGTGAAGCATTTTATATGATAAATATGTTGAGTTGAAGAAATTCTTTCTTTTTTCCCCAACATAAATAATATCTGTTTATTGTAAATTATCTACGTATCAATTCTGCATTACTCTTGTTAAGATATTATTTTCATTGTTTCTCCCTTGCTGAAATGTTCTCAGAAAGCATAGGCTGGTAGTTGATGGGCCAAATATGGCCTACAGACATGGTCAATTTGGTTCTCACAGTAAGTATCAGCCCAGCATTATAAGATGCTAATTGCTGCCAACATTTAAGATAAAGAAAAATTATGTTTGAAAGCCCATATTCTTGGTTTTTCTTGAAAGAAAACAATGACAGAAGATTGAGGAGATTAAACATGGATTCCTACTTGGAAAGAGGCATCTGGTGTTAATAGAGAACTACCCACTTTGGATGGAGTATGTGCTCTGCTATTATCTCCTTCACAGGAGATTGCTGTCAATTGCTATTCATAGTAACATGAGCATTGTTGTTCCCTTCAGACAAGTTAGGAATAAAGTGAAATGTTTCCTGTAATTATGTCTATATCCAAAAAGGGAAAAGGAAGAAAAGCAGATTGCCAATGTTATTGTTTAAACAAATGTGTCACATTTGTTAATTTATGGAAATGAAGGTGAAGTCTATGTATCTAATTTGAAAACTACATCCCACCTCCTTCCCTTATGCCTGCAGGTTTATAAACCAAAGTCTGAAAGGGGAAATTCCAGAATCTGCAGTCTTGTATTAAGGGACTGAACATTTTGAAATTTGTAGGTCTTCTTAATCTCCTACTCCTAAACAGCCTGTCTACAATTAGAAAAGTCAACTTGCACATTTCTTTTTTCTAAGGATCTTTCTCAGAAGTGATGGAAGAGGTTATTTACATATATTCACCTAGGTCACATTCTTTTTTTTCAAAATTATGGTTAACCAATCCATAATTGGTTACTGGAACACTGAGCCTTATGGTGCTTTCTCTTTTACGTACTTGTGTTCACTGTATTAGTTAACATTAGTTAAGAGTTTAAAACGCTATAAAAATGAGAACCCCAAAGCACAGTGGCTTAACGATGCTAAAAATCTATTTCTTTCTTGCACTTGTCTCAAGGTAAGTAGTCTGGACAGGCTGGACATCTCTACTCTACAGAGTCACTCAATGAAGCAGGTTTCTTCTACCTTGGACCTTTACAATTTTCTAGGGTTTTGGTCCTCATCTTCATGGTCATACCAGAGTTTACAGCACCTTAGTTACAGAAAGAGAAAAGAATATGGAGGAGCCCATACCTAGCAATAGGCTAAAATTGATAATGACATACTTCACTTCTGTTTACTCACTGACAAGTTAGTAATATGGCTGCACTTACCCTGAAAGAAAGGCTTAAAGAGTACTTTCAACATAGGTGTCTGTATGGCCACCTGTAGTTCTATACTGGTGAGAAAAAGTACAATGATTTTGAAAGAAACGTAGTGCTCTCTACCACTGACACACTATTTCTTATACCAAGCATGTTCTTCCTGTTCTTCTCTTTCTCTAACCCCAACCTATTTTTCATGATCCAATTTGAACAATATCTTAAATCTTCCCCAGTGAGACTTGCTTGTATTTTTTTAACCTCAGATTGTGAGTATTGGCTCCATTATCTGATGAACAAATGTGTTGAGAACTTACAATGTGCTCAAATATGCTGTATTCCTGAAAACAATAAATAAGCCAGAGATACAGCTCTTAATATCAGGAGATCACATTTTGATCTACATATTTTAAGTTGATATGATTTAAAATTATCTATTCATGGGCCCATGACTTATTTCAACAAATAAAGTGCTTTGTTTTTAAAGAACATACCACCTACTGTATGTATTTTACCCTCATCTTGCACAAGGTATTACAGTATACCTAAATATTTTTTGATTTACACATGAATTAGAATAACTTTTCCCTCAATTCTACTGTACACCTTAAACTGCCTTTAAATTACACAGTAAAATTTTAGATAAAATATTTGAAAGTACACTTGGATTTTAAAAGTTTTGATATATGAGTTGTTAAATTGTATGTCAAAGGCATGTTTTATTTGGTGGTAGTTTAATCTGGGAATCATATTATGAAATATTTCACACGGTTACTCTGAGACTGATGATTTTGTGATTTTTTAATACATTAACTTGATTTTCTTCTTATTTTTGTGTTTTTAAAAGGAACATTTGCTTTCATTGCAGCAATATTCACTTACTTTTAAACACTTAACAAAATGCTGTCAAAAACAGTTATCAAAATTTTAGACATTTATATCTAGTAAAATAGTTGGTAAGTGTTTCCTAAAGCTGTAGCAAAGTTTTCAGGTATGTCATACTGTTCCTTAAATTTTCAAGGATATAAAGAATGTCCCTGTATAATAAACACAAACAAATTTATTTTTATAATTTGAGAAAATTGATTATAATAATAAACTATGATTTAACAAAAAAATAAGTAAAAAATAAATGTGAAATATTTGTGTTAGGAATTCTGGGTAGCTGTAGACAATGTTGGTATTATATAAACACCTTCCAAAATTTCCTCCTCAAGTGATTAAAAAAAAATAACCTCACATTAATGGAAATTCTATGTAAAATCACACCATAAATACTTTTTAAAGACAGAGAATGCTGAAGCCAAAATAGTTGTGTGTTAAAAGGGATATAATTGGGCAAAGTTAAACAAAAAAGACTCATGTAAATTGCAACAATATCACAAAATCAACAAAAAGAAACTAAAGGCATTAGCAAACTATTTTAGAAAATCATGAAACAAAGTTGTATACTTACCAACTGAAGAAACTGATCCTACCAGACATATCATTTTATCCAAAATATTCTAACAGCTCATACAACTCAACATCAAAAAAACAAACAACCTGATTGAAAAATGGGCAGGGGCTTCCCTGGTGGCGCAGTGCGACCATGGGAGTCCGCCTGCGATTCAGGGGACACGGGTTCGTGCCCCAGTCCGGGAGGATCCCACATGCTGCGGAGCGGCTGGGCCCGTGAGCCATGGCCGCTGAGCCTGCGTGTCCGGAGCCTGTGCTTCATAAGGGGAGAGGCCACAGCAGTGAGAGGCCCGCATACCGCAAAAAAAAAAAAAAGAAAAATGGGCAGAAGACCTAAATAGACATTGCTCCAAAGAGGACATGCAGATGGCCAACAGGTGCATGAAAAGATACACAACATCACTAAAAATCAGGGAAATGTAAATCAAAATCACAATGAGATATCACCTCACATCTGTTAGAATGGCTGTCATCAAAAAGAACACATATAACAAATGTTGGTGAGGATGTGGAAAAAAGGGAACCCTCATACACTGTTGGTGGGAATGTAAATTGATGCAGCAACTGTGGAAAACAGTATGGAGATTTCTAAAAGCAAACTGAAAATATAACTACCATATGACCCAGCAATTCTACTCCTGGATATATATCTAGAAACAAAAAAACACTAATGTGAACAGATACATGCATCCCAATGCTCATAGCAGCATTATTTACAGTTGCCAAGACACGGAAACAATCTAGTTGTCCATCAATAGATGAATGAATAAAGACAACGTGGCACATATACAAAATGGGATACTAGTCAGCCATAAAAAAGAGGAAATTTTGCCATTTGCAACAACATGGATGGACTTGGAGGTTATTATACTAAGTGAAATAAGTCAGGAGGAAAAAGACAAATATTGTATGACATCACTTATATGAGAATCTAAAAACAGAACAAACTAGTGAATATAACAAAAAAGAAACAGACACGGATGTAGAGAATAATCTAGTGGTTGCCAGTGTAGAGAAGAAAGGGGGGAGGGGAAATATATGGGTAGGGGATTAAGAGGTACAAACTATTAGGTATAAAATAAGCTATAGGATACATTGTACAACACAGGGAATATAGTCAATATTTTATACTAATTATAAATGGTGTATAACCTTTAAAAATTGTGACTCACTATATTGTACACCTGTAACATATAATATTGTACAGCAGTTATGCTTCAATTAAAAATATTGGTGCAAAAAAAAGAAATTGATCCTATAAATTTTATAAAAATATAAAAGATCCATGAAACAAAAGAAAACTTAATGCTCCAAAAAATTTATATATATAGTCAAAAAAAGCATTTGGGATATGAAAAACTGCCTAATCAGAAATTAAAATGAAAAGTAGAAGTGGACAAAAAAAGAAAGAGATGGAAGAAAAGACAAAGTTATCTCATAAATGAATATTCTATTACAGGTAAACCAATGGAGAGTAAATTTAAATAAAAATTAAATAAAGCATATTATAAAAAGGCAGAAAAAAACAAGAGAAAAAATGACATCAAGAAGTAAAAATGATTAGAGGTAAATTAATGAACATGGAGGATAGTGAAAGAAGGAACATGACTTGTATTATTGGAGCTGCTGAAAGGTCTCACTGGTTGACTGAAAAAATTATTCCAGAATAATGGACTATGTGACATATTTTAGTAAACCTATTAAATATCAAATATAAAGATTTAATCCTCAGGGTCTCCAGACAAAAGATCAAATAACTGATAAAGGTAAAATAATAAGCCTAAGCCTCAGTCTTTTTATAACGTATAAATACAAAGTAAACAACAATATGACGTATAAAGCAAAACAACAATGTAGCAGCATTTTTAAACAATCAATAGAAGAAAGTATGTACAGAGAATTTTATATATGTAAATGGACTCAACAGTGAAGGAGAGAACATTGCTACTGATACTATAGTCTTTGTAGGTTGTATGCTTCTAAAGATTTATCCATGCCAACAAATTGGACAAACTAGAAGAAATTGGTAAGTTTTTAGAAATATACAACCTACCAAGACTGAAATCATGAAGAAAATCTGAACAGACCAATAATAAGTAAGGAGAATGAATAAGTAATGAAAAAAATACTCCCAACACAGAAAAGCTCAGTACTGGATGGCTTCACAGCTGAATTCTACCAAACAAAACCTTTTTTTTTTTCAGTCAAAAAAATACTCATGGGAGTATGTTATTTAGATTTTGCTCTTTAAGAAACCACCTGAAAGCAACACTTGTTTGCCTCACAGTTCTATGGTTCAGCAATTTAAATCAGGTTCAGCTGGAGGTTCTTATATATAGTTTGGCTGGGCACAGTTTTGTGTTTGTAGTCACTTTCTGATAAACAGGTAGCTGCTGCCCTGGTTGGTAGTGAATTCCTGAAACTGGACAGTTTGTGTCTTTTCCACATGGTTTCTAATTTTCCAGCATGTTAGGCTTGATCACATGGTAGCAGTAGAGTTTAAAGAGAGGGTATAAAATCATACAAAGTCTCTTTGATCCCTAACTCAGAGCTGGCACATTGTCAGTGATGCCACATCACGTCTGCAAAAGCAAATCATAAGACCAACCCAACTTCTGGGTATGGAGGTGTAGCATCCACCTCTTGATGGAAGGATCTATGAAGTCACATTGAAAATGGCATGAACATAGGAAGAAGAAGAATTTATGGCTACCTTTTCATTCTATCATATAGTGCACTAAATCAAATATTGTTAGAACATAGTCAATATTTTTAGTATTATTTCTACAAATCCATTCATTTATTCAAAATATATTTAATGAGTATGACATTCTAAACACTATTCTTGCCATAAAGCAATTGTAAACAAGCCACCAACATTTATCTGCAAAGCTATAAACAATAAAGAAAAATTCAGACGTCTGTCTAAAGAAAATTTTGAATATTCACGGTACGCAGCTTCTGATGCTTTCTCAGAGATCCCTGCCTCCTCTTATTCATCCCCTTGTATAATCCTCTCCCTGTCAGTGTGAGTTGGTCCTAGTGACGTGCTTCAAAGGAACAGAATATGACAAAAGGGATGAAATATCACCTTTGAGGTTAGGTTACAAAAAGACTGACTTCTGCTTGCTCATGATCTCTTGCTTTCTCACTTGCCCACTCAAATGGAAGCCAACTGCCATGTAGTGAGACGCCCTCTGGAGAGAGCCACATGGCATGGAACAAGTCCTGGCTTCCGGTCAACAGCCAGTGAGAAATAGAGGCCCTCAATCCAACAACCTGGGGAGAACTGAATCTTGCTAACAACCTCACAAAAGAGCTTGAAAGTGGGTTCTTTCTGAGTTATTCTTGAAAATAAGACTGCAGCCCTAGCTATCAACTTGATTTCAACCTTGTATAATACCCTGAGTCAGTGGCCGCAACTGAGCTGTGTCCAAATCCCTGACCCATGGAAACTGATAGCTTTTTTTGTCTTATAGATGAGGCAATTTAATACACAAAATTGGATAAATTAATACATCTATAAGTTATGAGACATCGTAAAAAAAGTAAGATGAAAGACACCATAGACACATTTTTTAAAAACAGTTGATCACCAGAATTAAATGTTTGCAATACATGTAACAAAAAAAGTGTTAGCATGTATAATAACTAGTTTTTGAATACTGATGGTTAATTCTTAAGGGATAATTAACAAAAGATGAACATATTGACAAAGAAAAATATAAGAAGAGATTCACACTAAGAATAATCCATAAGAAGATAAAACTTAAAGTGCTAGAGAACTGGAAGCTCACACCATTCATTGCTCAGGAGACTATAAATAGTTACATCCTTTAGGAAGGCAATTTAGATGTAGGTATCTGAATGTAAAATCTGTATCATCTCTGATTTGTAATGCTTTATATATATATATATATATATATATATATATATATATAAATGTATGCTCAGTGCAGAATTACTTACATAAGAAAAATATAGGCAGCAGCTTAACTGTCCATCAATTGAGAAATGGTTTTAAATGAGTAAGGGCATATTTATATAGTGGAATATTGTGTCACTATGAAATAATGAGTTATAATGTGTATAGGTTATGTGAAAACAGTCAGTTCCACATCTGTAATTCAAGGTAGTAAGTGATGATGGGTCATAAGAGGTACAAAACTGCTACAGAGTAAAAGCCTTCATTGTTGATTGGAATACATTTTTTTCTTGGTCATTTAGATAACATTGCATCTATAAAAATTTTCCTCTGCCTTGTGAAATTCTTCATTATCTCCCTGGAGCAATACGATAGAAATTTTAGGACGAACGGTATTTCGTAAAACAATATTCTTATGTCTTAATATGTATTTCTAAATATATTTTAAATACCTTATTGAAAGCAACTCACATAACATAGGAACACTTTTTAAATAACCTTCTGATGAGATACATTTCCCGTTATTTTAAAGGCAGTGACATTGAAAACCCTTGTAGAAAACAGACAAAGGATTTTTCATTTTGACAAAAGGAATTCTCTTCATTTATAATGGAAGAGAATCACCATTTTCTCAAAAGAATTAGAAAGATTTCCCACAAAACTTGTGAACTGTCTAGTTTCATTTACTTCTTAGTTGAATAACATAGAAAATGGGAAATTAATGTCTTATCTATGAATGTTAACAAAATCGGTTACTAAATAGTTACTGCAATCACCTAATATTGATTTTATCCATATGGAAATAATAAAATGGAGCTTTAAAGTAATTATATGTGTAATTCATTCTCATCTTACTTCAGTTCAAATGAGTGATTGGAATTAGTCTTACAGCAGGTAATACAAAAATAATTTCTGTCAATGAAACAGATTTTGTGATTTTTTTCTTCAGCAACAGACTCACTACTTTAATTACACTTTGCTAACACAAGTCAAATTAATTTTAATAAATTAATTTTCTAGTGCAAATTAAATTAATTTAAAAATTAATTTTAATACTCCAAATACTTGTCAACTGACAGGAGAAAACTGAAGGTCAAAAGTTCATACGGTGTGGCCTTAAGCTGGAATCATTTTTAGTTTTCTCACATAATACTGAAAGTGTATGAATCATGTGGAGGAAAAGAGAGTCACCTTCACCATGTAATTATCTTATAAGGTACACCTTCTTAAAACAATATGCAAATATGCTTTTTCCCGGTCAAGTAACTTACTGGAGAGAATGACTGGCAGATTTAGGGAAGAATGAGAAGGCCATTGTGGCTGTACCAGGTGGCTGAGTGTAGGAAATGGGAGAGATGCATTCGGAGAGGTTAACAGGGGATCCAGATCATAAATCACTTTAAGGATCTCAGACTTTTCCTTTGAGTAAGATGGGAAGACACTGGAAAGTTTTACACAATCTGGCTTATAATGGGACCTCTCTGGAGATTTTTCTGTGAAAAACTTTGGAGCAAGAGTAGAAGCAGGAAGACCATTTAAGAAGTGTGAGATCATAGGAAAATATATATATATATATAATTATGTATATATATGTATAGGTATATATATTATATATGTATATATGCATATACATATATATTTTGCACTCAGTTTCCAGCACAAAGCTTCTAAAACCCTTGTAATTTTCTAAGTTATAGGAGCACTAGGAGAATCTTTTGTTCTAATGAGGTGCCTCTGGATGGCTCCTGGATGAGGGTCGGTCACCAGAAAGAGCAGGCTATAATCAGAGGGGAGAGGGGCTGGAAATAGAATTAATAATTGGTCATGCCTACATGAGAAGCTTCTATAAAATCCCAGAACTATGGTTTCTGAGAACTTCCAGGTTGGCGAACATATCCATAACAGGAGGCTGATGCACTTCAACTCCACAGGGATAGAAGCTCTTGCACTGGGACACTCCCAGACACTGCCATATGTATCTCTTCATCTGGTTGCTCATCTGTGTCCTTTGTCAAATCCTCTAATAAACTGGTAAACTTCAGTGTTTCACTGAGTTCTGAGCTGCCCTAACAAATTAACCTAACCTGAGGAGGGAGGGGGTCTTAAGAACCTCACAACTATAGCCAGCTGATCAGAAGCACAGGTGATAACCTGGGCTTGTGACTGGGGTATAAAGTAGGGGTTGGGGGGCAGTCTGTGAGACTGTCCTTAGCTGTGAGACCTGATACTATCTCTGGGTAGATAGTATCAGAATTGAGTTAAATTGTAGACACCCAGCTGATGTCAGAGACTTGCTTGCTATTGTGAGGGAAAATCCACCCACATTTGGTGACCAGAAGCATCAGAAGTGAAGTGTTCTGTGTGAGAATAAAGATTACAGGATACAGAAACACAGTAGGGAGGAACTGGGTTTTTCTCCTATACAGAAGAAGTAAAACTGAGTTTTTCCATTAAAGAGGTTAGTATAGTAATTCAGGCACAAACATAAATGGTGGGTTAGGTGTAGGTGGTAACAGATTGAAGTTGGAGAGAGAGTAGCGTTCTGTATAGATTTTCTAAGTATGTTATCCAGATTGCTGACAGATTGAGTATGGCATTGTTCTTGTTATTGGACTCCCACTTGCTTGGTGTACTTGAAAGCAGAAAATATTAGGAACCACAGGTGGTAAGGACATTAACAGACAGACAGTGAAAGCAGCAGTAAAGTGAGTCTTAACAATGAGTAATAGGGATGCACATAAAATTCTGCTGGTATACAGTGCAAGAACCTAGTCAGCTTTTCAAGATGAACTTAAAGGAATGAAATTCATTGTTATTACACCCACTCAACAAAGAGTGGAATATTTACCAATATGATAAATTTAGGGATTAGTCAATGAAGTAAGGAAAAAGCTACTAAAATGGGAGTATGCTGGGAATGTATTACAAAGTCAAGAGCTCCATGAATTTGTAAGAGAATGACAAAAACAGGAAAGAGGCAAAGATCCCGGGAAAATGACATTAATAATCTACAGCTCTTTGATTTTTTGACACTGAACAGGTTGGATCCCTGAAATAAAGGCTGAGGACAGATGGGGTAGGTAAGGACAAGTAGCTGTTTTATGATTGTATGAGGAAAGCATAGACAGAGATTCAGGTACTACAGAAGTTTTCCAACATACATGTAGATAAAAGTAGATATTAAACCTCTGAAAAATTAAAGGGAATATAGAAAGAGTTGCTCTTACATTACTTACAAACAAACAAACTTGAAGTTATATATGGAAAGTAGCAGAATCACTTGTTTATTCACTTCTAAATTGAAAAAAAAATATTGTTGGAAAATCTATACATTTAGAAACTCTGGACCTGAATTCAAAAAAACAGGCCTCATTAAACAGGCCTATTTTCACTTTTTCTTTTTCTTTTTTTTTTTTGTGGTATGCGGGCCTCTCACTGTTGTGGTCTCTCCCGTTGCGGAGCACAGGCTCCGGACGCGCAGGCTCAGCGGCCATGGCTCACGGGCCCAGCCGCTCCGCGGCATGTGGGATCTTCCCAGACCGGGGCACGGGCGGACTCTAAACCACTGCGCCACCAGGGAAGCCCGATGTTGCTTTCTTTATATACCATTTTATACATATTTATGGTGGGTTTATTATTGTAAAATGGGAGGTGAGACAGTGGTAGAGTGAATGAAATTAGATGGTTCGTATTACAGATATGAGAATTCTCTCAGGATTTCAGGGAAAAGGGCTGAATGATGTACTATAGGTATAATGGAACTACAAAGACCCCAGGATATAAAATGTGTGGACCATAGTGGCAAAATCTGTGTCCTTGTCATATGCTAGGGTTCTGGCAAGTATTTAGGTGTTAGGATTGCTCAAAACATATAATGCTACCTGCTTATAAAAACATGTAATGCTAACCCAAACATTGCAGACTGTTTCATCTTCTAAAACTGAGTAAGCTTCTTAAAGGATACATAAGAACTAGTAACATATCCAGATGTAGAAGAAATTAGGCAGACGTTTTTCTGTAGAAGAAACTAGGCAGACTTTTTTCTAAGGTACCATGCCAGTTATATTCCAAAGAAACATATTGGTATAAAATATGGCATTATTAAAATAATTGATTTAGTGATTAAAAATGCTTTAGAATATAGTACGTTTTAAAGTTGTAAAAGCAAAGCTATTTTCCTGAAGATATTTCAATAATAAAAATTTCATGTAGATAACATAAAAGTAGAAAACCTAAACATCACTAAGCAAAACTGGTGTTTGATTAAAAACTGGCCATTACTTAAGAGTAACAATTTTTCCTTTACTATCAATATCCAAGACTAGCATAAACACACTTCCTTCTACCTTTATGATCCATCGTTAGGTTAAATAAAGTATATGGCCTCTTAATCAGAACGGCAGGTTCTCACAAAGAGTACAGTAACAGGGTTTTTATTTGTTTTCCCAAAAAACAAAAATGAGAAAAATTCTATAAATAATAATTTATAGCTGTGGAAAATGTTATACATATTTGGTAAATTGTTATAAACAGTGGAAAACTGTTATAAACAATAGTTTTATGTGTAATGCAAATTGTATTCATCAATTAATGAAGTATCAAATTTGGTTTTGTTAACAGTTATGGACGAGGATTAGTGCTGGGTAAGTTATCAAATCGAGATTAAGAAATTGCTCTTGTAGTTGGATTAACTGGTTTTCGATTGACATAAATGTCAGGGAAATGATTATGAATGCCTATTACTGGCAAGGTATTACTAGATATCTAAATATTTATCACATATGTAAAATATGTGATATGTTTAAAGAACTGACTAAGGATGAAAAATCATTAGAGAATCAGTTTGATAATTTGTTCAGGACAACGAAACTTGTTGAGGTTTACTAATTTATTCTTCTTTTGTAAATTGAGAAATTGAATAAAATCCATTGGCTCAAAGAAAGATGGACCAGTAGGAAAAAGGGAGATTGTCTGTTTTATAGACATAATTCTACTGAAGGGTCTCTGCTCTATGACTCTGCTGAAAGAGAAGAGTTGAGGAATAAGCCTGTGTAAGTGCAATAAAGAATGATGTCTGCTGATGCTTCACTGGCTAAGATCAAACTGTGACAATCCACTGAAGTCATGTTATGAAAGAAGTGATCAGTAATCATTATCTGTAAAGGAAGTAAATTTGATAATTTCTTTTACCTTGTATCAGTAGAAGAAAGGGGGAAAAGTCTCAGGCCTATCATAGGCAATTCATTTAAATTTTCTTTTTAATTATGAAAGCAACATATTCTAGAATTATTATACATAAAAAACAAAAATAATAGAAAACTCATTTTCCAGGTGGCAGACAATGTTGGAGTATATCTTTCAGTTATGTTTGGGTGATTGGGTTTCTTGAGTCTGTCTGTCCGTCTGCCTATGTATGTATGTATGTATGTATGTATCTACCTATCATCTATCTATATCTAGCTAGCTAGCTATTAATCATCTGTCATCTTCATATATCCACCCTACCTAGTTATATTTAACTGATTAGCCTGACAAATCATTTTTACACAGAATTATAAATCATCAATAACTATGGCATTGATTGGATGGTAGCCATCACATCGCTTTTTCTCACAATATTACAAAATGGGACAGTTTCATATTTTTGTTATGTATTAAAAGTAACAACAATCCCTTATATAATTCTTACTATACACAATACTTCGTTTTAATTATTTTGCTTAAGTAAGTTATTTTGTTCCTAACAAACAACAATGAATGAGGCATTAATATCATCCCCATTTCACATCTGCAAAAATTGTGACATAGAGGCCAAATGATTAACCTTCTAGTAAATTGTGGTAGATAGAATAATGGTTCCCCCAAAATGCTCACATCCTAATTCTTGGAATCTGTGCATATATTGCGTTAAATGGCAAAAGGAACTTTCCAAGTGTGAATAAGGTCTAGGGACCTTGAGATTAGAAATGATTCTGGATAATCCTGGTGGTTTCAATCTACTCACAGGAGCCTTTTCTTCTGTCGTAAATAGTAGAAGGGAGATTAAAAAGATTCAAAGCATGAGAAGGACCATTGCTGGCTTTGAAGACGGAAGAATGGGGAGCATGAGCCATGAAATACAGCTTTTAGAAGTTGAGAATGACCCATCTCCTTTCCTCTACATTCTAAGCAAATAACTCAAGTTGGGACTTTTTGCTCCCTTTTCAGTATTCCACAGTGTGATTTCTGCGTTACGTTACTTAACATGAAGATTAATGCATTATTCCATTTTTTCCCTTTTCCTTTACCTTTTCCTTATGCTATCCACATGCATTTCCATGTCAATACGTTTTTGTTTCATTGGCATATATTATTTAACTAGAGCAACTATTTCTCTTCCACATATTTCATTGGGGATGCCAAACATATTTTAAAGGTAGCCTTCAATTTGTATCATATTTTTTCAGAGAAACAAAGGCATTGCAGTGAGTAAAATTTGCTTCAACTATTAATTTAAATTTTTAGTCAAAAATTCTTTGCAATGAAAACGGGAATTAAGCTAAAGTAACATACAGAATTGTATTTTCCAATGAAACCCATAGGAACTAGAGATTGTATTCACTTTTAAGCTTTACAAATAATTTTAAGGATATAAATAATTGCAAGACAAGCAAACCTGGGAGAAGCTGAAGTTTGCCAGCACTTGCCACATTAGAATATAAATTGGACAAGATCTGAGGTCTCTGAGTGATGTATGACAGCACAAGCTTTTATATGGAAAGAAAGTATTTCACTTATGAACTGTCTCCACTATTTACTCCAACAGTTACATAATTTTCATGATGTTTTCCAACGACAATTAATAACCCATGGATTTTAGCTCTGTTGACCATAAGTAATTCCAGAGATACTAAGAATTATAATAACTCTTGCTAGCAAATATCATCATTATATTTGCAAGAGGTCTGTCTTCGGTATGTTTATAAGGAGATTCAACCAGGTCATCGTCTTTCTTCGTTCCCTGGGTTTATCACCTTTGTAAAGACAGAGAACGAGACTGCTCCTATTTTCTTCCCATAAACATTGTGCATATATCTTAAGATTTACTAATTTATTTTCCTTAAAACCAATCACATTTGGCACTTAAAATGTCCAGCTTAAAAATGCTGTTGAAGAAACTTTGTTAAAAACATTAGAATTCACAAATTAATTTGCAGTTTAATCAAGTGTTCACAAGTGCCAATTTCTTACATTCTGCTTTTTCCTTTCTTTTTCTTTAGTTAGCTTTTCTCCTCCCCATATACCCCTGAACTCTGAGTTGCTCCCAAGCCTGAGCAAGCACTAAAATGAAGAACAACCCCCATGTACACACACACATACACACACACACACACACACACACACACTAATATTACTCAGCCATATATAAAAAAGAATGAAATCTTGCTATTTGCAAAAACATGGACAGACTTAGTGGGTGTTAAAGAACTGACTAAGGATGAAAAATCATCATTAGAGAATAAGTTTGGTTGATAATTTGTTCATGACAACCAAACTTGTTGAGGTTTACTAATTTATTCTTCTTTTGCTAGGTGAAGTAAGTCAGAGAGAGAAAGACAAACACTGTATTATTTCACTCATACATGGAATTCAAAAAACAAAACCAATGAACAAACATAAAATAGCAACGGAGTTATAAATACAGAGAATAAACATGTGGCTGCTGGAGGGGAATGGGGTGGGGAAATGAGATAAATAGGTGAGGTAGATTACGATGTACAAAAACTCCATTACAAAATAAATGAATCACAGGTATGGAATGTACAAGAAAGTAAATGTAGCTGATAATAGTGTAATATCTTTGTATGGTGACAGAAGGTAACTAGATTTATCATGTTGATCATTTTGAAATGTATAGAAATATCTGAATCACTCTGTTGTGCACCAGGAACTAACACAGTGTTGTAGGTCAATTATACTTCAAAAACAAACGAACTCATAGAAAAGAGATCAGATTTGTGGTTAACAGAGGCGGGTGGTGGGGGGATGGGAAACTGAATGAAGGTGGTCAAAAGGTACAAACTCCCAGTTATAAAATAAGTAAGCACTAGGCATGTTATGTGCAGCGTGATGAATATAACTAATGTTCTATATGAAAGTTGTTAACAGAGTAAACCCTAAGGGTTCTCATCACAAGGAGAATATTTCTTTTCTTTTCATTTTATTTTACATCTATATGAGGTAATGGATGTTCACTAACTTATTGTGAACATTATTTCACAGTATTGTGAACAGCATCTCATGAATTATATAGGTCAAATGATTATGCTGTGTACACCTTAAACATACATTATTGTATGTCAATTATATCTCAATAAACCTGGAAGGAAAATAAATAAATAAAAGCAAAATGAGTATCATTTAAGGAAATAAGAGATTTATTTTATAATCTGTCATTGTACACGTGTTTTTTTAAAATCAAATATGACATGAAAAGATCACTAAAGTAATAGATTACTAACATAAAAAGATTATTTATTTATTTTTTGGACACACCAAGCAGCATGTGGGAATCTTAGTTCTCCGACCAGGGATGGAACTTGCACCCCCTGCATGGGAAGTGCAGAGCCTTAACCAATGGAATGCCAGGGAAGTCCCACTAACATGTACTTTATTAAGCAAAATACTAACTTTGTCGCCTAGAGTGCCAACTTACTCATTTTCTCTGAGTCTCACAAAATAAGTGGATGTATATTTGAGAGAAGCTGTTTATATTTGTATATCCTGTGATCAAGATAGATCTCAATGTAACTAAAATAAAATTGCAATCAGCTGAATTACTCGATAATGGAGTAATTCTAGTAAGTCAAGTTTTAGGAACTCTAGTCTTACAATTTCAAGATTAGAGGCAAATTTTTGATTATATACTGGTTTAGGAGTGAACGATATTATTGTGGTTCTCAGGAACAAATCCCAGTGGATATATTATGAGTTGATTGTATTTCAATTCTGTTTTTCTTTGTCACTGGATCTATTTCTTTCAGCATATTATTGTAACAAATAAAAATGTAAAATATTAATTGTTCAGTTTTACTTCCTCTAGGAAAAGACATTTGATTCTACATTTATTCTTAAGAAAGCCAGTCATGAAATACCTTAAGTGAAAAGTTACATGGCCATATTGAATGTTAAAAAGCAAAAGAAAAGCCAAATAAACACATTTATATGAAAAAGATGTAAGATTGTCAAAAATTATTTGAAGAAAGTGACTATTTAAAGAACTTGCTTTTGATGATGATACTGCCACATTTCTTAGACTATTAAGAACAATGGTGGTAATCTTCTAGCTTTGGTTTCCTGACCCGTTTAATAGCATTAAGTACGGGTTTCCAGTAAGCTCTGATGTATTATTGGCGTCACTTAATAAAGAATAACTTTCTCTCGCAAATCCTTTCCCAGTAGAATTTCTTTCACGTAGATTTTGATCTGTTTGCATCCCACTGACTCTTTGCTAACTTTAAAAAATAGTTCTCATTGCCCTTCTTTGACTGTCCTGGTATTAAAACCAGATTACTCTTTAGAAAGATAAATTGCTAGGTCTTGAAGACCACTGTAATTCTCTGCCTCCTAGAGATTACTACTTTTCTTTCCTTGATGGCTACCACCATGATATCAAACTTGTGATAAAAGTAGAAAAAGGTATAGAACTAAAGATAAAGACATGCTTTATTCTTTCCAGACAAGAATCTTGTCTTTTGAGTAAATTACAGTAATCAAATTAAGACTGTAAGTGATATATTTTTCATAAGTGAGTTATATATTTTGGGGGCTTCCCTGGTGGTGCAGTGGTTAAGAATCCACCTGCCAATACAGGGGACACGGGTTCGAGCCCTGGTATGGGAAGATCCTACATGCCGCAGAGCAACTAAGCCCGTGAGCCACAACTACTGAGCCTGTATTCTAGAGCCTGCCAGCCACAACTACTGAGCCCATGTGCCACAACTACTGAAGCCCGTGCGCCTAGAGCCCATGCTCTGCAACAAGAGAAGCCACTACAGTGAGAAGCCTGTGCACTGCAACGAAGAGTAGCCCCCGCTCACCGCAACTAGAGGAAGCCCGCGTGCAGCAATGAAGATCCAAAGCAGCCCAAAATAAATAAATTAATTAATTTAAAAAATAAATGAGTTATATATTTTAAAATTGATGCCTAATATACAAAGTATTTTCAGTGAACATTAATAAAATGCACTAATCTTTTGTTGCAACTTCCTGGTGACTCTGTAAACATTAAATGAGAAAGTGTAAAATATATTCAAAATACTGAGATCAAAAGTGATGATAGGGCTTCCCTGGTGGCGCAGTGGTTGGGAGTCCGCCTGCCGATGCAGGGGATACGGGTTCGTGCCCCGGTCCGGGAAGATCCCACATGCCGCGGAGCGGCTGGGCCCGTGAGCCATGGCCGCTGAGCCTGCGCGTCCGGAGCCTGTATTCCGCCGCGGGAGAGGCCACAACAGTGAGAGGCCCGCGTACCGCAAAAAAAAAAAAAAAAAAAAGTGATGATAGTGTACTGTTAGAATTATGATACTGAAAAGTTTGTTCTTCCCTAATAGAAAAGTTTTGGTCAGTTGCTGAATTTTAAAGTTTGAACCTTCAGGTTTATTTTCAAGCCTTTTCTTCTACACATAAATAAAGCATAAAAACTATTTGCATACAGTACCAATTTCTTGTTTAGTTTACATGTGAATAATAGCAAACACGGTAAAGATATGTTTCAGAAATTTAAGTATCATTTTTTGATTAAATTTGATTTTAGGTTGATTTTAAATAATTCAATGGAAAAAATCCTTTGTATACAGAGCCATCATTTTCAAGCCTATCCACTTTTTTTTTCTTGATTTGCTATTTATTTAACCCATGGTTTCTAGAAGACTCTTTTTTTCTTTTTTTTTTTAAATAAATTCATTTATTTATTTATTTTTGGCTGCATTGGGTCTTCGTTGCTGAACGCAGGCTTTCTCTAGTTGCAGCAAGCGGGGGCTACTCCTCGTTGCGGTGCGCGGGCTTCTCATTGCAGTGGCCTCTCTTTTTGCAGAGCACCGGCTCTAGGTGCGTGGACTTCTCATTGCAGTGGCTTCTCTTTTTGCAGAGCACCGGCTCTAGGTGCGTGGGCTTCATCAGTTGTGGATTGCGGGCTTAGTTGCTCTGGGGCATGTGGGATCTTCCCAGACCAGGGCTCAAGCCTGTGTCCCCTGCATTGGCAGGCGATTCCTAACCACTGTGCCACCAGGGAAGTCCCGTAGAAGACTCTTTTTTCTTTATCGAAGTATAGTTGATTTACAATATTATACTACTTTCAGGTGTACAATATATTGATTCAATATTTTTATAGATTATACTCCATTTAAAGTTATTATAAAACAATGGCTATATTTCCCTGTGTTGTATAATATATCCTTGCTGCTTATCTATTCTCTATATAACTCAATAATAATTTTGTGTTAAATATACAATTGATCTAAATATCTATAATCTAACATTCTCTCCTGTCTTAAGATTTTCTTTTATATATAAATTCTTACACATGTCTGGCATTTCAATTACAAAATGCAATATTCATACCCAACTATATATTAAGATTGCTTAACAAATAATATACCCTTATCTTTCATATTAAAGCATAATGGTCAGTAGGAACCTATGTCAGTTCGACCTTGTATTATAAAATGAGAGACTTGGAAACCAACACTAAGTGAGACTTAGATCTTCGTTTATATCCCCAATTTATTATGACATTTGGTTTATGATCAAGATTTGCTTTGTAGGGAAGCCTAAGACAATCGTACTGTATTTCTAATGAATTTATTTTGTAATTATCTTAGTCTAATTCATAAAGCAGCTTCTATATGGTGTAATACTGGTGTAACTGGATTACTTGTAAGAAAATCTATAATAATAATAATATCAATGATCAAACATATTGGGCGAGTGAGCATAAACCTCCACAAGATAGTCTTCCTATGGAAGCTAATTGGCCAGGGGAGTAACTAGACTTAGTTAACGATCAATTAATTGTTACAGGTTGGAGAATTAGAAAAAGTCTGTTGTGCGTGTACTCATGCCTCTGGATGGAAAAAAATGCGAAATTGAGTGTGTAAATTTTTGCAAAATTAAAATATTGTGTTTGTGTCCATGCACCTCTTACCCAAGAGCATAGAAAGTTATGATAGTTACACCAAAACAGTGGCTCATCATCCACAGGAGCACCTTGAATTTGAATTTGTTTTCAATGACCACAGAGTACAATGCTATCTATAGGTTATTTCACAATGTACATTTATTAATGTCTCATCAGAGGCAAGTCAGTCTGGATAGATCAATGCAAATACATCAATAAATCTGAAAATATCTTCTTCAATATCAATAAGTAGGAAACTATTACCTTCTTCAGGGGGAAAAAAAACCCAAAACATTTTGAAAGCCAGTATTTCTTTTAGCTTTTCATTTTGTTTCCATCTGGAGTCAGATACTAAATAGCCCATCTTAGGTCAATGCATGCTTTTTCCTATCTTTGTTTCCTGACATGTAGTCTAACTACCTGCTGAGTTTGTTTTATCCATTTTTCTAAAGCTGTGTTGTATATGCAGGTCATTTGCCATTCCTTCCCTTCCTCCTAAAATAATTTTCTGTCTTAGTTGGCCAAAATGGGGCAATAAACTTTTTCTTCAGTAAATGTCTCTTTTTTAAAAGTAAATTCAGCTTGATCTTGGACTCTAGATAAATGTCAATGTTGGTGCTCCAAAAGTGTTGTAGTCTGAGTTATAGAAACATGTAGGTTGATGCAAACTCCCCAAAGAACAGAGTATACAGAGCGGCAACATGGAGTAGGAAAAAAATGGAGTGAATGGCAGAAAATAAATAAGGGAAAAATTTCAGTTATGTTGGTGCCAAAGGAAGAAGAAAAACGTAAAATAGGAAGGGAAAAAAGAGGGGAAAGAGGAGAGAGAAAAAGGGAGGTTAGAAGATAGATTAATTAATATCTTCAGAATAGGAAAGTAAGTACAGTAGTAGAAACTATTTCCTTTTCCTGAACATAGATACAATAATATGCAGTAACAGTCCTTTTGTAGGAGAATCCTAATAAATAGAAGGAGATGAAAAGAGAAGAAAAACATATAAATATCACAGGAAGGCATACATCTAGGTATGTGGACTCTGAGGCTCCAGGGAAAGAAGAATGAAATATTTAAACATTTAGGCTTTAGGGAATTCTTAGCTATATCAGGTCACTCTTCTTTGCAAGAGAACATCTTAGGTTTCCTGAGAGAAGCAAACAGCACAGTAAACTTTGGGAAGTTTTCAGTCTCCTTGGGCATGGAGATTATGAGTTTTAAAAAGAAAGGAGAAAATGTCTGCGAGTAATTTCTGAGCAGGAACTTGACTCTGAGGAAGAAGAAAATCCAAAGCCTTAGATGAGGGTGGTAATCACTGATCACGTTCACTTCTGAGTGACTATTAGTAAATTCCATGTGGGCTCTGGTAAAACTTAAAACTGAGAGATCATTACAGAGGTCAACGGTGCTAACAGAACCGTCTTCTGTGTATGGTCCGAGTAGTCACCACATATGAGAGGCACAGTAAATCACGTGTGAGGGCCATTATTTACACAAAACACATGCTAAGTAACAGAAATCACACTGTAATTAAAAAGAGCCAAAACAATATCAGTAACAGAGAACAGACTTGAAACTTGGTAATAAACAGCAGCAGATAGATGTCAAATTGCCTTAGTCTTCAATTTTGTTCCTAGAGGAAGTCAGTGTAGTTACTGAATGACAGCAATGTAGACTACTGAGGGGTAATAGGTTCTGAATGCTAGGAACAGTGAGTACAAAGTCCTAAAAAGCCCCCCACGCACACATTTAACGTCTGTAAAATTAGAGCGCATTGTTCTTGACACCTGCCTTAAAGTTGTTTTAGGTCAGATAGCAGTCGTGGAATTTCCACTGCCTGTTCCTGCAAGCACTTGATTGTTTGTCCTGCTGGCATAAGAGTATAATTGCAACTTCTTGTTATAAAAGTCAAGAGATTATTAAAGAAACACTTCGGGGAAAGAATATGAATTTTACTTGTTGTCTGAAAACCTTTTATTAAACCTTCCAGTAAGATCAAGTAAGCAACAGCATCAAAATATACAGGGAGGATGACAGTGCCTTAGAAAATATCTCAAGAGAAAAGCACTGTTATAGGAAATGGTGCATCATCAGTGCTGCATAGCAAACTATGGCCTGTGCGTAAACATATATATCAATGTCTCTAAATCAAAAAATGATCCCTAAGAGTCAAGTTTAATGTGCAAAAGTATTAAGAATATCTTAGCAAATATATTTTGTTTATATTATCCTTTTTATATGTGTAAAATTAAAATCTCAGTATAATTCTAAGAATTCCTTCAGTGACTTTAAATTTCTAAAGTATAAGAAATAATAGGTTGACAGTATTTTTTCTTTTATACTGGTTCATGAAATAGGGCAGGTGTTACAATCCATGATATCTTAGATTTGATGGAAAAAAGTGTTTAAAGTACTAGATGAATAATGTGGAAGACCCATCATGATTGTTGAAATAACCAAGGATATCTGAAGAAATGAGAAGTCACTCTTTATTAGCTGAAGTGAAGCAAAGAAGACAACCTCCACAGAAACTGCTTCAAAGTGATTAAGCAGAGAAAGATTTTTATAGTGTTTTGAGAAAACAGAGGTACTCTGAAGATATGTAGCAAAAATTCACAATAAACATAACAACAAAAAGTACACACAAAATTTCAAGTTCTCAGGCATACAGGATTATAAGTAAACAGGACATCTGTTGACAAGAGGGGAAAACAAAAGGAAAAGTTGGGTATGGGCACTTGTAGGTCCCTTGAGAATTGTATGAGTAGTTATTTTTCAGCAACATTTCTTGAGCCCAAATGGAATTTTCCACCTGAGGTGAAGGAAGCCTGGGGGAAAATGTTAGGTGAACAGAAATACTTATGATAGTTCTGGAAAATACAATCTTTCAGGGTAGACACTAACTCATAGAAGAGATGGTGCATATTTTTTTTACTTAACCATTGTATACTTAGTGCTTAGGAGACTATCGGAAATATGGTATAAATTCAATAAATACATATATTTATTTATTTTTAGTGGGGGAGGAAATTTAAGTGTAATACCTAAAACTGCAATTAAGGTTTTGTTATATTGTACTAATAAAATCTCCTGAAGAGTCAACATAGTTTCTCTCTTTGTTGGAAAATTTGATCTTAGAGGTTTTTTTTTTCTTTTAAATTTCTTTTATTGTGGTAAAAACACTTAACATGAGATCTACCCTATAAACAAAATTTAAGGACATAATAATACAGTATTGTTAACTACAGGCACAATATAGCACAGAAGAGCTCTAGAAATTATTCATCTTGCGTAACAGAAACTTTATGCCCATTGACTAGCAATTCTCCATTCCGCATCTCTTGAACCCCTGGCAACCACCATTCCACTCCTTGATTCTATGAATTTGATTATTTTAGGTACTTCATGCACATGGAATCATGCAGTTCTTATCCTTCTGTGACTGGCTTATTTCACTTAGCATCAAACCTCAAGGTTTGCCCAAATTGTCACATATTGCAGAATTTCCTTCTTTTTTTTTAAAGAGTGAATAATATTCCATTGTATGTGTATTTCATACTTTATCTATTCATAGTCACTCAAAGTTAAGGTTGTTTTGACATCTTGGCTATTGTGAATAGTGCTTCAATGAACATGAGAGTGCTAATATCTTTTCAAGATCCCGATTTCAATTTTTTTGGATAAATAGAAGTAGGATTGCTGGATCATACAGTAATATTATTTTATTTGAAGAACTTCTATACTATGTTTTCCATAGTGGCTGTACCATTTTATATTCATACCAACAATGGTTCCAATTTCTCCACATCCTTGTCAATGCTTCTCTCTCTGTTTTTTAGATAATTACGATCATAACAGGTATGAAGTGATATCACATTATGATTTTGATTGCATTTCTCAGATGATTAATGAGGTTAAGTATGCCAAGTTCCCTTATCATTCTAAGACAGTCAAGACAAAATCCAGCTCCAGAAAAGATGTGGCACTGAATGTATGATGCAACTCTTTCCCTCCCCAGGGAGAAGATGGGAGCTTGGGTTTATTCATCTACTTGCTTGTGTTGAGTGGGGGGAGTGGGTATGGTGAGTTCCACCCCAAAGCTCTGTTCTTACTAGCTCCCAGATGTCTAGATTATGCTGAGTCCTATCAGCGCTTTGAGATTAACAAGGTAGAAATCAGTCCTTTGAGTAGCCCCTGGAAAAGTTGGAGTGTTGGAAGTGTTGAGGCTTAGGATGGACCACCTTAAAACATGCCGTGCCACAACAGCATACTGAATGTTTTGAGCTGAAGTTGTTTGAGAAGCAGCCAATGCAAGAAAGAAACTCTGACTCCCCTCTGTTCCCCTGAAAGCAGGAAATACATCTCTTACATGAAAGGTGCACCCCCCTTCATCTGGAAGTAGAAGGACACCCTTAACACCAGAGATAGGGAATTCAGAGCCAAGAAGCCCGTTCAAACAAACCTTGTTACTTCTTTAATTTACTACCCCAAGCCCAAACTCTGTTTTGATTCTTCACTAATTAAGCATCCAAAGTCCAAGTTGCTTTGTCTTCTCAATTCCTCATAAATTTATTGTTTCTTTGTCTAAAAAGTATAAAAGCTGCCTGCTTTGGCCACTTCTTAGGTCCCATTTCTATGAGCCTTCCATACACATGGATCAAAATCTGTTTCTTTTTCTCCTGTTAATCTGTTTTGTGTCAATTTTACTATTAGTTCAGCCACATGAACTCAAGAGGGGTAAAGGGGGAAGTTTCCTTCTCCCCCCACCACAAAAGAAACACAGACAAACTCTTTCCCTCCCCAGGGAGGAAAGTAAAACTTCTGTGTTCCAGAGGAATGTCCAGCTTTACTGATATCTCCAAATTGCCCTACAAAATGCCCAATTAACTCCCACTCCAGTATTCCATGAATTTCCTGTTCTCTTCAGTCTGTTTCTAACTCAATTCTGTTCCTCCGTCGCTGTGCCAATTCTTGCATCTTGCTGTGCTATTTTAATTTTCATATTACCAGATTGGCCCTATTGGTATCTGTAGGGCTAGTCCCTTCTTGTTTTTCATTTTCATTGTCATTTTGGCTATTCTTGACACTTTTTTCTTCCATATAAATTTTGTGATCAACTTATGCAGTCCCCAAAAGAAAAAAAAACCAAAAAACAAAACACTGCTGGGTTCAGAATTTCATTAAATGCAACTTCTATGAGGTATCTAAAATGCTCACTCAGAAAAGTAGGAGGTAGAATGGTGGTTTCCAGGCACTGGAGGAGAAAGAAATGAAGAGCTGTTTAATAGGTATAATGTTTCATTTATGCTAGATAAATAAGTTCTAGAGATCTGCTGTGCAGTGTGAAGCCTACAGTTAACAACACTGTACACTTAAAAATTTGCTGAGAGGGTAGATCTCATGTCAAGTGTTCTCACCATGATAAAAAAAAGAAATATAAAAAAAAACTTGACAAGCAAAAAGGGAGCTCCTTGGTGGCCTAGTGGTTAGGATTCTGGGCTTTCACTGCCGTGACCTGGGTTCAATCCCTGGTCGGGGAACTGAGATCCTGCAAGCCGTGCAGCACAGCCAAAAACAAACAAAAAAACCCCCACACACAAAATTTGTTTATATATATATTATATATTACACACACACACGTATATGCACTCTATTTTTAAAGAATACTTATATTCATTCTGGAAAACTTCCTAAGTGATCTGACATATTCACCTGCATTCAAGGACATTGTTTTGACAGAATTAAGTTGAATTTTCTCCTTAATGTCTCTTGTATATCTAATATGACTATCTTTGATCTTTCTCTTCTCTTTACTGGCATTTATTTCTTTGTTCTCTTTTTTTTTGATTTTTGTAAAAAATGCATTGACTTTCATTTTCATTTAATTTTTGACTATGCCTTATACTACATCTTTGTTGTCATATTTCTGATGTCTCTTTGTGGTTTTCTTTTTATCTAAATATTCTATTCCATTCAGCTTTTAATCTTTTAAACCTATTCTACCAACACTGTCGTTTTTAATCTTCTTTTGGTGTTCCTTTTTGTATGGCTCTTGATCATTTGGCTAACTTTCCCACTTTATCAAAAATGACTCACCATCCTGCTTTGTTTTATGATTAAGAATCTTAGATGAAAATTATTTTATAATAACTGGAAGAAAGTTGTCAGTGGTATAAAACATTTTAATGACATACTAATTCATTAGTTTAATGTCAGATTCAATTTAATTATGAGGTGTTCTCTTGTGTTGATTGAATTATTTCACATGAATAACAAGCCTACTTCATCCATGTACTGCCTTCCATAGAAGAAATAAGGATTCCCCAAAAGCACAAAACAGGTGGAGAGCAATCCAGTTAACAGTTGTCTGTAGTGTGAAAAAAAGGGAAGGAATTATTTTCCCTGTTCACATGAAACTTACTTTTTATTTCTTTTATAGTCTTGTACATATATATTTAACACTGTCAGTAGCTTTAATGGCAATATTTTCAAAGATGATTCATAAATGTATGGAACAATATTGCTAAATTACAGTAATTGAATGTAATATTACATCAAAAATCATTTGAGATATATAAACCTCAAACATTGCTAGAAGCAGAGAGAGCTAAATAAGCCACAAAATGTTAAAATAAACATTGTGAAAAAGTGTAACTGCAGGTTACCGTTCTTGGCATTAAGTGCTTTGAAACTCAGGACTAAAAACTAGAATATCAAACAAGTAGGCATATTTTTTCTTAAATTATATATATATACCTTTAATGTGTGTATAGAGGTTTATGTATAATTATACACATATGTTTTTTTTTTATTAACCACTGTACTAGATATTATTAACATACAGTAGTATAATACATGATTTTTACTTCATTTTGTTTGTTTGTTTTTGCCTTCACATTTAAAGCTTATTCAAACCTTGGCTGAAAACTTCCTATAAGTAAAAGTCTATGCTGTATTTTGATATCTAAAGATGAATAAAGCAGAGTGATTTTCTTCCTAGGGTGTGGGTAATCTGAAGGGGAAGACAGGCATAGAATCATAATGCAGATTGTGAACATTGCTATTTGGAACAGGGAGAAATAAAATGTTCTGGGAAAATAGGCTAAGGGAGAGTCAATTTTTATTGATAAGACTATGAATTTATTGAAGACTGAACAATTATACAGATATAATTTATGATGGCCCATTGAAAAAATTATAAAAGAAATTACCTTTTCTTGAGAGAGAGTCTCTCACGGGCTGATTTATGTTCCCCCTGTATTCATATGTTGAAGCTCCTCTAACCCCTGGCTCCTCAGAATGTGATTGTATTTGGAGGTAGGTCCTTTAAAGAGGTAACTGAATTAAAACGGTTTTGTTATTGTGGGTCGTAATCCTATATGACTGGTGCACTTATAAGACGAGATTAGGATATAGAGAGATACCAGATACCTGCACACATAGAGAGATGGCCATGTGAGGACACAGTGAGAAGGTGGCCTTCTCTGCAAGTCAAGGAGAGAAGCTTCAGGAGAAATCAAACCTACTAACACCTTGATGTCAGACTTCTAGCCTCCAGAACTGGGAGAAAATGAATTTCTGCTGTTTAAGCCACCCAGTCTGTAATATTTTCTTATGGCTGCCATAGCAAACTAATACGAGGCCTTAACCTTTTAAAAAATAATTGTCAGGAATTCCCTGGCAGTCCAGTGGTTAGGATTCCGCACTTCCGCTGCAAGGGGCACGGGTTCGATCCCTGGCTGGGGAACTGAGATCCCGCATGCTTTGCAGCATGGCCCCCCCCAAAATTGTCAGCTTTACATCTTATGTTTTAACTTTTGCTTTTATGTACTTTATTTATATGTTCTTGATAAAGAGTTGTTGGTAAGTACAATAAAGTATTTTAATATTAAATAATTTATTTTTAACATATTACTGCTATCATCATAACCAAGTTTCTTTCCCCCCAAATATAAATTCAAATCCCTTTGGGGGAGAGTGATTTCCAACAAAATCTGAGAGGTATCACCAGACATATTTTGGTTTAAAATTTTTCCTATGTTCAGAAGCATGAATATTATAAAGATTTTTGTTTCAAGTTCAACAAAACCTACTTATACTGTTCTAAATTGGTTCAGTGTTTCTGGTTTAATCAGTGCCTAAGACAAGGACTAGATGTCTTCCTTGTGCTTTTTAAGCTTCTGTTTAGAGGTGAATAATGGTATATTCTTGAGGATGGATACCTCAAGATATTTATTTATATAACATCGACAGAACCTAGCACAGGGTTTTGCATGGTAGATATGCACACTAAATTAAATATGAATGTGTACATGCAGTGTATATGTGTGTGGTTGTGTGTGTTGTGTGCTACATTGTCATTTTTCTTTATTTTCATTTAACAATTTATTACCAGAAGACTCAAGCACAAGTTGGTAGATTAACCTGCATTTCATTAATTGTCTCACTGAAATGTGCAAGCATGGCTGGAAGATGTCTTGGCAGGACTGCTGTAGAATTGACATGTTTGAGATTCAGATTTCTATTTTAATAGCTAAACTTTATTGAGCTTATACTATATCCTAAGACTGTAAAGAGTGCCTTATATATGTTAATTCATAAAATCTTCTTCCTTACTGTAATACTGTAATTTGTAAAATATATTTCTCATACACTGTTTTTGGTCTTCTTCCTCAGTTCCTGGCTCTCAGATCCCAAATCATTGGAATTTCCTGAGCAATAAGAGTAATGGGAGCATCTTTTGTCATAATATTTGGTCTCTTGTCCTCAGTTCCTGAAAATGCTTCAGAGTCATAAAGGTGAAATGGGTGTCTTGTGATTCATGACAAGCCCCTTTCTACCACAACTGGGTTTATGTTAAAAAAAAAAAAAGGTGACTTTTAGAAAGCATCTAAGGGTAGAGCCTGTTACCATAAATTAGATGGTTGGAACATTCAGTCCCACCCCACCCAGAGATAGCATCCCATTCCACAGGCTCAGTCCCAAAACACTGCCCTCCACTTCATATGCCAGTCACAAGCCCAGGTTGTTACCTGTGCTTCTGATGCACTGGCTACAAGTTCAAGTTTCTAAAAAACTCTCCAACTCAGGATATCAGTTTAAGTCCAGGTTGCTACCTGTACTTCCTCCAACTGCCTATAAATCAGACGTTCCCACAGTCCCCTCCTTGGGTTTGATTAATTTGCTAGAGAGGCTCACAGAACTCAAGAAACTCATTTACTCCCTAGATTACCAGTTTATTACAAAACATATTAAAGGGGGCTTCCCTGGTGGCGCAGTGGTTGAGAGTCCGCCTGCCGATGCAGGGGACACGGGTTTGTGCCCCGGTCCGGGAGGATCCCACATGCCGCAGAGCGGCTGGGCCCGTGAGCCATGGCCGCTGAGCCTGCGCGTCCGGAGCCTGTGCTCCGCAACGGGAGAGGCCACAACAGTGAGAGGCCCGCGTACCGCAAAAACAAAAAAACAAAAAAGCAAAAAACCCCACAACCTATTAAAGGGTAGGAATCAACAGGCACATGTAAAAAACATAGGGTGAGGTCCCAAACAGGGAAGCTTCTGCTTTCATGGTGCTTGGGGCGCAGCCCAGCATGGTAGCACTTGGAAGTGTTTTGGTTTCCCCAACCTGGAAGCTCTCTGAACCCTTCCGTTTGGATTTTTATGGAGGCTTCATTACGTAGGCATGATTGATGAACTCACTGGCCATTGGTGATTGATTCAACCTATAGCCCCTCTCCCAAACAGTATGATTCTTTTGAGTGTAGCTGTCTAGTTTCCCCAAAATCATTTAAGAAGAGGTTGTATTTTCTGCATTGTATATTCCTGCCTCCTTTGTCATAGATTAATTGATCACCTAAGTACTGGTTCATTTCTGGACTCTCTATTTACTTCCAGTGAATGGATAAAACAACTTTGGTGCATCCATGCAGTGGAATGCTATTCAGTGATAAACATAAATGAACTATCAACTTACACATACTTGGATGACTGTTAAATGCATCTTGCTAAGTGAAATAAGTCAGTCTGTAAAGGCTACATTCTTAATAATAACATTTACACATTCTGGAAAAGGTAAAACTATTGAGACTGATCAGTGGTCATTGCAGGTTTGAAGAAAGGGGAAAGTTACATAGGTAAAGCACAGGGAATTTTTTATGGCAGTGGAACATATGTATGACATATATGTATGACATATAAATGGCAGTGTAAATGGTAAAGTGCATTTTTTTCATGTTGGATGCATTTTTTTAACATGTTAAATGGTGGATACATGACATTATACATTTTTCCAAAACCTTAGAACCATACAGAACACAGTGAACCCTAATGTGTGGTATGGGAATTTAAAAAAATCAATTAGGGGATCAGGGAATGCCAGTATGCACAGGAAACTATAAAAATATTAATGTTTTAAAAAGTGTGAAAAAGACTCCTTGCTTGGAGTGGGAGAATGGTGCTGCCCTAAGTCACTCTGGATACTACCGTAGACTGTGAGACGAAAGACAGAAGGCATGCAGGAGAAGCACTGTCTTTTATGTGATCAAGTAGTTTCCCATGGGGATATGGGTTAATCATTCTGAAACCACTATACATGTGTATTAGAAATGAGCAACTAAAAAAATGGATGTTGGATTGTGGGAGAAAGCTTTCTAACTGTTTGGAGTAGTAGGTTACAGACAAGCAAAGAGAGAATAGAACCATCCAGGAGGTGATAGACTAGAGTTGGAGACATCAGTATGAGCTCATATTTAACTAAATATAGATACAGGTGGTTAAAGATAGAAATATTTATAAATACTGTATATACACTGGTTAGAAAACACATATGGTTCCTTGCCCTCTCAGATAAAATGGTCTGAAAACAATGATACTTCAGTAGCAAGAAACATACCTAGTGCCCATATGTTGGTTTCCAGTAACACTCTCCAATATGAGAACAAGGGATTCTTGGAAAAATCAGTGATTCTAGGATTGTGGAAAATACAAGATGGGCCTATACATCTTGCAGTTCTGAAAAGTAAGAAAGGGCCAAAAGAGACAACAGCGACCAAAAAGAAACACACTACAATGATACGAATACATTAATAGGACTTAGGAACCAACTGAAAGAGCTCTCAGTGGTCAAAGTCTGAATAATCTAAGCAAAAAATAAGTAGTTTGTGTTGGATTATAGCCCAGCTCAGTTGACCCTTGAACAATGAGGGGGTTTGCAACCTCCCCCCACCCCATGCAGTCGAAAATCTGCATAAAACTTTACAGCTGGCCCTCCTTATACTGGGTTCAGCATCAACTGATTCAACCAACCATGGATTGTGTAGTACTGTAATATGTATTTATTGAAAAAATCCACATATAAATGGACTCGTGCAGTTCAAACCTGTGTTGTTCAAGGGTCAACTGTAATTTATTCTCCACACTCAAGGAAGTTGATTGTAATGCCCCATTCAAGTGTGGACTGCACATAGTGAATTCCTTCAAAGAGAATATTATGGAAAGGGAGGGAAAAAAAGTAATGTAACAGTAGAAAAACATGAGAAACACTACCTCAGCCAGATGATCAACAGTATCATCAACAGTGATAAGTTGTTTTGACTTCATGTATCTTTTTTATTATGTTCCATAGTAGAGGTAAGATGTAATAACTGGTGAAAGTAGGTGTGAGGTAAATGGTAATTTTCTTACTATTTTTTATAATTTTTCTTTAAATCTAAAACAGAAAGTCTATTAAAAGAATAATAATGGGGCTTCCCTGGTGGCGCAGTGGTTGAGAGTCCGCCTGCCGATGCAGGGGACACAGGTTCGTGCCCCGGTCCAGGAGGATCCCACATGCCGCAGAGCGGCTGGGCCCATGAGCCATGGCCTCTGAGCCTGCGCGTCAGGAGCCTGTGCTCCGCAACGGGAGAGGCCACAACAGTGAGAGGCCCGCGTACCGAAAAAAAAAAAAAAAAAAATAATAATAATAATTGTAGATTTAAAACCTAAATGTTTACCTCTTTATATTCTATTTCCTGCAAAATATGTAATTTTGTTCCCTGCAAACTGAGGGAGTGTATTAGATCCATTTCTGGACCCATTTCTACTCCTCCATAGTCCATACCAAGTTGTTTAATTTCCTCTTCCTGTTTTTCACAAACCTCTTTGCCTTGCAAAATCCAATGTTTAGAAGCCAATACAATGGCCTAGGTGAGAGATGATGGTAGTTGTGGTGGAGGAACTAAGGTATTTCGAGCTTTATTAATTTAAGTGATTTTTATATTAAAGACATTTTAATTGTTAATCATTATTAAATCTTTAAAGACTCAATAGACATACATATTAACAAATTAGAAACACTTTACTGCTATAGATACAAGTGAAAATGTGACAGAGAGAATTAAAAAAGAAAACTGATTCATATATTTTAGGAACATAAAATATTTTTATAAAATTTAGTAATTTCATAAACTATCCAAAACAAATTCTATTTCCAAAATACAAGTTAACAAAATGTCCTAAAGTAGACACACACTCTTCTGATGTAGATGATATGTACTTCCTTTATAGTGCCCATTTCAGTAGTGTTTATAATTAATTGACAGTAAAAAGAGTACCTTTGTATAAAAATATTTGAAGTATAATATGAAATTGTCCATTGTCTGTCAAATGCAAGAAAGTTATCTATTAATATATCCCATAAACTTGAGATCCATTGCTCTTTTCTCAAATTTAGGTCAAATACACTGCTATAATTATTAAGAAAATATCTCAAATAATAAGATCATTCAGAAACAAAGGCAGTAGAATAAGAGCATTTTAACATTCACGGCTTAGTATAAAATAAAGACTAAGTGCATCTTCAGTTTTTCAAAGCCTGTACACTCATAAAATTATATCACCTGAATGTCTTTTTTTTTCTGTTAATGTGAAATGGGTTAATATTTTCTTGATAATTTACAATATTTCTTTTTCTCTTAGGCTCTTCTCTTTGACAAAGAAAGTAATGACAGGTAAGAAATTTCAAAGTAAGTATGTGAACACATAAACTTTTTTTTGTAATTATTTTTTTCTTTCACAAACTACTGTCCTAATGGGAAACTTTTATGACTTTTTAAATTAATATTTTAAAATTAATATCTTAGAATTATATGATTTCTCCCACTGCAAGTAAGGCTTCCCTTATATATGAACCAAGAAATTTTATTACATTTTAGCTTTATATTAAATAATAGCACTGCAGGAATGTACCTGGTATTGATTTGAAGTTTGAGTGTTAGGAATGATGTGAGTGACTAGAGCATTATTGTAGGTTGCATTTTTTGAGAAGAGTATTAAGTCCTTCCTATATTGTTAAAGGAAAAAAAAGTATTCTTTTACTTCCATGTATATATACATATGTGTGTGTGTGTGTACTTCTTCTTTAACTGGAAAGTATGGTAGCTATGCTGGAGAAGAAAATGTAACTACCTTTACCCTTTACATTCTGCTTTATGCCCCTTTGCCTCCTCCACCAAACAGCAAATTGTGAACTGAGGACCTTCTGTTCCACTAAACACCTGGTATACTGCTAGGTTGTGAGTAATTTTGAAAGATATTTAATTTCAGTCTTTTAGGATTTAATTTAATGAAAACCACCAAAGTCAATAAATCCCATGCTGGGAATCAACTCTAAAAATATTTTATTGTGTAAGGGGGAAAAAAATCTCTAAAGTGCAAGACTTTCTTTTAAGCATCTTAGACATTTCTTAGATTGAGTTTATCATTAATAAGTACTCTGGTGTGCTAGCACTTTTATTTTTTTCAGACCTATTTGAAACATGAATATTCATTAACATGAATTTAAAGAAGTATGGTCAATAATTTTTCTTTTTAGTTTGGTTTAGCTTCAGGTCATGGTGTAGATATGTTGTTCAAATTGAGTTCACTGAACTATAAAGTGTGGGTGTCTATTCGAGAACTGCTAGAAAAAGCTTTATGCAGAAATGACTGTAGGAGCAATCTGTTCATGTCCAAAACAGCAATCCTGTTACTTGCCCTGTGGTTCTAAGTATAAGGCATATGGACTCCATTTCTATGTATATCTGAGGCTGTAAATCAAATCAAAATAAAAGTTCTTCCTCCTGTTTATCATCATAACAGTAAAAACAAAAGTGTGTAATTTTCTTTTATTTTTTAAGCACGATGTTCATTTGACATTTCATTTCATACATTATAGTCAAAAGGGGTCATTATTAATGTTTAAATAAATGTCTTCATATGATATAACATTTGAAATTCTTTTTAAAATGAAGTTTAAAAATTGATAGTTTAGTAATTTTTGTATAAGTAGACTGAGTAATTTCCAATGGTATTCATTTGATGAAAATGATATGTGTTTTGTAATAATATTTTAAAGGCCTTAAACCTTCAAATATTTTCTCATTTAACAACAACAAAAAACAATAGCTGTAAAACACTAAATATTCAACATTTACATCTTGTCTGCAAACTACATTCATCTCTAATTTACCAAATTGTGAACACTGACTTCTGGTAATTTAAACATATGGAAAACTTGCATAATTTTTTTCAAATTCTGTACAACACATGAAGAGGATTTGCTTTAATTTAGGCACTCCTCACATTGGGCATCTAATAAAACCCCATGTTTGATGTTATCATTTAACAGAAGAGAAATTGATAGGCTACAGAAAATACTTTTAAACTTCCAATTACTTTCCTTCTCCTATTGATGGTGATGCCAGGGTGTCTGGCAGGAACAGTGTGGGCTGCAGTGGGGAAGAAGGCCCAGAAAGGCTATGTTTGAAGTTTCACTTTTAACGGCTCCCTTTACAATTTATCTGAAGTTATGAATTTCTTTCTCTTTTTGATGGCCATTTTCTAACTCCCTGATGTTCTTTCATTCTCTTTTCACTTCTCATTTCTTATGTATTCTGTGTTTTCTTTCTCTTAACATCATCCACCTAGAATGTAAGCATTATTTCCCGACTCTCTAAAAAATTTCCTCAACACTTTTACTACTCTCACTGGCCTTGTTATTTCCTATCATAACCCATCTTAGTATTGATTTACTTCTAAATTTGAATTTTAACATTGAAGCTTTGCCAGAGAAATGTTTTACCTGGGGATATATTTACTAGGTTCTTGATATATGTCATACAGTAATGATGTTACTTTATGCAGTTGGTACCACAAATATTTTAGGAGCTTCCATTACATAAAAACTATTTAACCAACACAGTGCTATGACCTGGATGATTTACTTGACCAACAGGTAAAATCATAATTCCTGCATATGAAATTAGAATAAATATCTGGCTGACTATAAAAAAAATCTATTCAGTGACACTGATTTATTTAATAAGAACCACATTCATACCACGAATATCACATTTTGGTAAATTGTACCACTCTTCCTCTCATTTGCTCTGTCAAAATCTCTTTGTCGTTCCAAATAACTATCTCATTTTGCCTCAACCACCATATCTAAACCACCTATATAACTGCCCTTGCAACATCCATTATACTGCCAACTTTTCTCTATCTCATCTGTTACCACACCAATCCAAACTGCCATCATCTACAGAGATGTTTACAAAACCCTTCTAATTGATCTTTCCTCTTATAATGTGCTGTGCCACAATGTACCCTCCAAATATCAGGCAAAATTATTTCTCTAAATCAAATAAATTTTAAGAAGGTGCTTAACTCCCAGTTTTCTTCTCAAATATCATCACATAGAGTTGCTTTCTTTGACCATCCAATATAAAAAAAAAAATTGGTGAACAACTTTTATTTTCTAATAAATTTATTTATGAGTCAAGAGCACATTGTTTCTCAGTCTTAACACACCCAGTTCCCAGTGTGTTAAAAGTTTAAAAAGTAAACAACTACCATGCAACCTAGCTATTGTAGCCTTGGACATTCATCCCAGAGAAATGAAAACTTATGTTCACACAAAAACTTAAGCACGGATGTCCATAGCAACTTTATTTATAATGTCCCAGACAGAAGACAACCCAAATACCCTTCAACAGGTAAATGGTTAAACAATGTGTGCTTCATTCATACTATGGAATACTCTGTAGCAAGAAAACGGTACAATCATTAATACACACAACAACATAGATGAATCTCAAAGACATTACGTTAAATGAAAAAAACTCAGTCTCAAAGATTACATACAACTTCTGATTTCACCTCTGACATCTAAAGAGCCTGGAAATTATCACTGTCATACTTATAAGAAAAAAGCTGAGCAAACTGAAAATCAACATTTTTTTCTTAGAACCATCAGAGAATTGAGGTTGCAGGACTACTGCTGCCCCCAAATCTGGAGAGACAGGATAATCCAAGAGTCACAGCCAAGATCTGCTTAATTGAAGCAGAGCCACTGGAGCCATACACTGGTTTGAGCACAGATGTGGTAAATGTGATAAATTGCTGGAGACTAAGTGTGGATTAGCTTGAAGGTGGGAAACTCCTGAAGTTATATTCTTGGGTGAAGGTGCGGGGGAGGGGCACACTTTCATGAGTTTTACCTTCAGGCACTCCACCAGATTCTTATAATAAAAAGCCAAGGATGGAGGAAGGAGAGAAGTAGTCATTGTGAAATATACCCAGAGCATTTTCTATAAAAGGACTATTCTCCAGGGAAAAAGATTTTATCACAGCTTTATGTCACATGGGAGAAAGGCATCTATCCTACTCTAGCCCTTTCTAGTCTTCTAATCTTCTCTAAAGGGGAAAAACTAAGAAACATTTGTTGAGATTGAATCATTAGATTATAGAACACTTCCTTACTCTCACACCTATGACCACACCTGAAAGAGCAGCAAGATGCAGACTCAATCTACAGAGGAGTTATTAGGGAAACCCAAAGACAACTATGATATAAAAACAAGGACACAAGAAAAATTTTATACATATAAATTTTTCAGTCTCTTTTATTTATTTCCCCTCTGATCTTTATTATTTCCTTCCTTCTGCTGACTTTACGCTTTGGTTGTTCTTTTTCTAATTCTTTTAGATGGTAGGTTAGGTTGTTTATTGGATATTTTTCTTGTTTCTTGGGAAGGCCTGTATCACTATAAACTTCCCCTTTAGAACAGCTTTTGCTGCATCCCATGGATTTTGGAAAGTTGTGTTTCCATTTTCTCCTGTCCTGAGATATTTTCTGATCTCCTCTTTGATTTCTCATTGACCCATTGTGTTTTTTAGTAGCAGGTTGTTTAGACTTCACATGTTTGAGCTCTTCCCATTTTTCTTCTTATTTTGATTTCTAGTTTCATACCACTGTGGTTGGAATAAATGCTTGATATAATTTTTATATCCTCTTAAATTTGTTGAGGTTTGTTTTGTAGCCTAGTGTCTATCCTGGAGAACATTCTATGTGCACTTGAAAAGAATGTGTAATCTGCTGTTTTGGGATGTAATGTCCTGTAGATATCTACTAAGCCCAACTGGTCTATTGTGTCATTTAAGACCACTGTTGCCTTATTTTATTACTAAACACATATATTAGTCAATAAACATGTAACAGGTTCTCTAACTTTTGAAATAGGAATAGGAGGGATCTTAAACTTTTTTACAATGATAATCCTTTTACCACTACCACCCCCTTTTGGATAAAATTAGCTGTAAAAACTGCAGCATCCTTTTTTGAATATCTTAAGTATTAGAGTATGTACTTCATTTTTATGAGGAGGCAGCAGACCATGACATTCAAGAATGGTGGATAGGGCTTCCCTGGTGGCGCAGTGGTTGAGAGTCTGCCTGCTGATGCAGGGGACACGGGTTCGTGCCCCGGTCCGGGAAGATCCCACATGCCGTGGAGCGGCTGGGCCCGTGAGCCATGGCCGCTGAGCCTGCGCGTCCGGAGCCTGTGCTCCGCAACGGGAGAGGCCACAGCAGTAAGAGGCCCGTGTACCCCAAAAAAAAAAAAAAAAAAAAAAAATGGTGGATAATCAGGCTTAGGAAATTATGGAGATAGTTACTAAAAACAAATGAGCAAACAAAAAGTTTCAAAATATTAAAATAAAATAATTTTAATGCACACATAGCATTTAAGTATGATTCTTTTGAACTTTAGTGTTATTTTGATATAAAAATATCACTCATGTCATTAGCCATATAGGTAATATTTTAGAATCTTCTTCAAACTCTTTGTAAATAGAGTTGTCCCTCAGTATCTTCAGGAGATTGGATCCAGGAGCCCTTACGGATAACAAAATCTGGATACAGGGCCAAATTTACAGCTTATTGAATTTTCAGAGGCTCTATGTAAACAGCCATTATTCTTTTATGGTTAATTTATTGGGATCCCTGAGTCTTACAGAAATGACTCAGTGGTAGCCAGATATAAATTAAATACTTTTATAATCTGGCCTCAAGTTACCAATTGCTGTCATCCCTTCTAAACTTAGTGTTCCAGCCACACTGAATACATTTTCTTTTATGCTCCCAGATATTTGAAAGGTTTTCAAATTTTGTGGAATAATATACTCTTTTGTTCATGTCATGTGCATAGGAGAGATGATGGTCCCATTGTTACTCAGGCATTATTGGAAATTGCTAACATGTTGTATATGATATGAATTATTTTAATTATGTTTGATTCTTTTCTTTTAACTGTAACACTATCAAGTGCCTGTGGCAAAGAAATCTTATTTATCTTCTTAAGGCCCAGAAGATTTCCTGGTACATAAAACAGTCCAAATGTTGAATCAATTAATAGGTGAGATGCAAAGTCACCAAAAATCTGACTTTTATCTTTATAGTTGGGCAGCATTAATCTCTATAATATGCCAATCATTTATTTTTAGGGCAGCTGTAGAGTACTCTACTATTAAGTAATAAGGTAAATGTCCTGCAGTTTTCCAATTGAAAAATGCTCTGTAATTGAGCTGCTTTTGCCAATGCCATATATTTTCTTATTTCATTACATGATATCTGTAGAGAAAAGAAACTATACTCATTTTACTCTGTGTCTTGGTTTTATAAGGTAAAGTAGGACAAGATGGTAATATTCCCTAATCTAAAGACAGGGTAATCTTGAGTAAATGGATCCTGATTTAACAAAATGGACTCAAATTTTATATGTGACCTCAAACAATATTCTACATTCTTATGTGAAATCATTTTTCACCAAAAGAGTAAAGTTAGAAAAGAGAAGAAATAACCTATTTTTTACTATGAAATTCTTATCCAGAGAATGGGGGGAAGATAATCATTTGACAATCTTGAAAACTTTTTACCATAAATGGGTGATTTGTAGGTCCAAGAGTTACCCATCTTCTGCTTTTTTTTTAATTAAAATTACACAAAACTATTTAAATAGTAGCATTTTTATCATTAGTGACTTTAACATAGTGGAGAGGCAGTTAGTAGATTTCATGGACCCAAAGTTCTCAAAAACATTTTATAGATTTTAATTTCTACCTATGTCTAGAATTCTTTTTTTTTTTTTTAATTTTTGCATGAGTGAATTCAAATGCTCAACTGGATAGTTGAAAGGAATATTCTTTCTCCATTCAGTTGTCTTTTTTACTTTGTCAAAAATCAGCTGACTATATTTGCATGGGTCTATGTCTGGGCTCTCTCTTCTGTTTTTCTTTCATTATTCCATCTATTTTTCTGCCAGTATCACAGTATTTATGACTGTAGATTTATAGTAACTCTTGAAGACAGGTTGTGTCAGTCTTCTGACTTTTTTTCTTCAGTGTTGTACTGGATCTTTTGCCTTTCTGTATAAATTCTGGAATCAGATTGGTGATATCACCAAATACCTTGCTGGGATTTTCCTTGAGATTATGTTGAATTATAGGTCAAGTTGGGAAGAACTGACATCTTGGAAAAATTGAGTCTTCCTCAATACATGCATGGAATGCTCTCCATGAATGAGGAGTATCTCTTCATTTATTTAGGTCTTCAGTTCCTTTCATCAGTTTTATATTTCTCCTTATATAGGTCTTGTACATATATTTCATTTGCTATATTTATACCTAAATATTTTAATTTTTGGTGCTAATGTAAATGGTACTGTGTTTTTAATTTCCAAATATTCACTACTGATTTACAGTAAACCAATTCATTTTTTTAACATCTTTATTGGAGTATAATTCCTTTACAATGTTGTGTTAGTCTCTGCTGTATAACAAAGTGAATCAGCTATATGTATACATAATCCCCAAATCCCCTCTCTCTTGAGCCTCCCTCCCACCCTCCCTATCTCACCCCTCTAGGTGGTCACAAAGCACCGAGCTGATCTCCCTGTGCTATGCGGCTGCTTCCCACTAGCTATCTATTTTACATTTGGTAGTGTATATATATCCAAGACACTCTCTCCCTTCGTCCCAGCTTACCCTTACCCCTCCCTGTGTCATCAAGTCCATTCTCTACATCTGCACCTTTAATCCTGTCTTGCTCCAGGTTCTTCAGAACCATTATTATTATGTTTTTTAGATTCCATATATATGTGTTAGCATACGGTATTTGTTTTTCTCTTTCTGACTTACTTCACTTTCTATGACAGACTCTAGTTCCATCCACCTCACTACAAATAACTCAATTTCATTTCTTTTTATTGCTGACTAATATTCCTGTATATGTGTGCCACATCTCCTTTATCCATTCATCTGTTGATGGACAATTAGGTTGCTTCCATGTCCTACCTATAGTAAATAGTGCTGCAATGAACATTGTGGTACATGATTCTTTTTGAATTATGGTTTTCTCACAGTATATACCCAGTAGTGGGATTGGGGGGTCATATGGTAGTATTATTTTTACTTTTTTAAGGACCCTCCATACTGTTCTCCATAGTGGCTGTATCAATTTACATTCCCACCAACAGTGCAAGAGGGTTCCCTTTTATCCACACCCTCTTCAGCATTTATTGTTTGCAGATTTTTTGATGATGGCCATTCTGACCGGTGTGAGGTGATACCGCACTGTTGTTTTGATTTGCATTTTTCTAATGATTAGTGATGTTGAGCATCCCTTCATGTGTTTGTTGGCAATCTGTATATCTTCTTTGGAGAAATGTCTACCTAGGTCTTCTGCCCATTTTTGGATTGGGTTGTTTGTTTTTTTGATATTGAGCTACATGAGCTGCTTGGATATTTTGGAGATTAATCCTTTGTCAGTTGTTTTGTTTGCAAATATTTTCTCCCATTCTGACGGTTAACTTTTCATCTCGTTTATGGTTTCCTTTAAGTTTTTAAGTTTCATTAGGTACCTTTTGTTTTTATTTCCATTACTCAAGGACGTGGGTCAAAAAGAATCTTGCTGTGATTTAGGTCATAGAGTGTTCTTTCTATGCTTTCCTCTAAGAGTTTTAGAGTGTCTGGCCTTACACTTAGGTCATTAATCCATTTTAAGTTTAGTTTTGTGTATGGTGTTAGGGAGTATTCTAACTTCATTCTTTTACAGGTAGCTGTTCAGTTTTCCCAGCAACACTTATTAAAGAGGCTGTGTTTTCTCCATTGTATATTCTTGCTTCCTTTATCAAAGATAAGGTGACCATATGTGTGTGGTTTACCTCTGGGCTTTCGATCCTGTTCCATTGAACTATATTTCTGTTTTTGTGCCAGTGCCATACTGTCTTGATTACTGTAGCTTTGTAGTATAGTCCGAAGTCAGGGAGCCTGATTCCTCCAGCACCATTTTTTTTTCTCAAGATTGCTTTGGGTATTTGGGGTCTTTTGTGTGTCCACACAAATTGTAAAATTTTTTGTTCTAGTTCTGTGCAAAATGCCATTGGTAGTTTGATAGGGATTCCATCGAATCTGTAGATTGCTTTGGGTAGTAGAGTCATTTTCACAATGTTGATTCTCCCAATCCAAGAACATGGTATATCTCTCCATCTGTTTGTATCGTCTTTAATTTCTTTCATCAGTGTCTTATAGTTTTCTGCATAAGGTCTTTTGTCTCCTTAGGTAGGTTTATTCCTAGGTATTTTATTCTTTTTGTTGCAATGGTAAATGGGAGTGTTTCCTTAATTTCTCTTTCAGATTTTTCGTCGTTAGTGTATAGGAATGCAAATGATTTCTGTGCATTAATTTTGTATCCTGCTACTTTACCAAATTCATTGATTAGCTCTAGTAGTTTTCTGATAGCATCTTTAGGATTCTCTATGTACAGTATCATGTCATCTGCAAACAGTAACAGTTTTACTTCTTTTCCAATTTGGATTCCTTTTATTTTCTTTTCTTCTCTGATTGCTGTGGTTAAAACTTCCAAAACTATTTTGAGTAATAGCAGAGAGAGTGGGCAATATTGTCTTGTTCCTGATCTTAGTGGAAATGGTTTCAGGTTTTCACCATTGAGAACGATGGTAGCTGTGGGTTTGTCATATATGACCTTTATTATGTTGAGGTAGGTTCCCTCTATACCCTCTTTCTGGACAACTTTTATCATAAATGGGTGTTGAATTTTGTCAAATGCTTTTTCTGCATCTATTGAGATGATTATATGGTTTTTATCCTTCAGTTTGTTAATATGGTGTATCACATTGATTGATTTGAGTATATGGAAGAATCCTTGCATTCCTGAGATAAACCCCACTTGATCATGGTGTATGATCCTTTTAATGTTCTGTTGGGTTCTGTTTGCTAGTATTTTGTTGAGGATTTTTGCATCTATGTTCATCAGTGATATTGCCCTGCAGTTTTCTTTTTTTGTGACGTCTTTGTCTTGTTTTGGTATCATGGTGATGGTGGCCTTGTAGAATGAGTTTGGGAGTGTTCCTCCCTCTGCTATATTTTACTTACTGTAATTTCTGGATTCTCTCTTCCTTTTTTACTCTATTTCTATTTTTACTCTGTTCTAAATGATTTTATTTGGTAAATACACTCAGCATAATTACCTTTTTCTTCTTCTTGGAGATGAGCAGTCTGCAAGATGCTTGCATTCCACTGGTCCTTCAGGAGAAGGCCTTCTAGGACAACCTAGGACTGAGTCTGTGCATGATTCTGAGATTCAGCTAGGAAACTTATCTGGCCAACAGATATAACATGGTTCACTTTAGCTTTTAGAATGAATAAAGATGCTGTTTTGGTTCTATATCTGCTATAACCCTTGTTTTATTTCTCAACTTGTTCAGAATCCAAGTGGGAAAGAAAATGCTATTTGAGGGGCCCTAAGATACTTCAGTATCTATTTAGTTATCTTTTCTTCCTTTTATCCCGTTCTCTCTTGATCTTATTCCACTAGGGCTATCATCCTCATCAACCCATTAACTCTGCTCTTGTCAAAGTCACTAATGCATTCTACAGTACAAAGTCCATGTTTCATTCTAACACTTAACTTTACTCACTGTCAGTAAACCTTGTGTTTTCTCTCTTTATATTAAGCCTACATCCAAAAAGTAGAAAGGTTTGCTGACTCCTCTTTCAAAATGCACTCAAACTTTGACTCATTCTCATCACCTCTACCCCTATATATGTCTTACTTCCAAGGAATAGCTATCCCTCAATTACTGAACTTCTGTGATTGCATCATTATTGGTCTACTCTTGCTCCATCAGAGGCTATTCTCCACACAACAGGTTAGACTAAGCCTTCAGAACTATAATTCAAATCGTGCCATTGCCCTCCTTTTGGCTTCCACTGGATTGCCTTTATACTCAGAATGTCACCAAAGACCTTGCCATGATCTGTAAGTTGCCCTGGCAAGCTTTGCCATCTGGCCCAAGGCTTACTCTCCGACTACTCTCATATGGTCTTGACATTTTTTCACTGCTTTCCAGCCACACTGGCCACCTTTATGTTTCTTGATTGGCAATGCAGGCACTCATCTCAGGGTCTTTGCAAAGGAGAATACTCCTCCACCCTGAAGTTTATTCTTTCATTTCACTCAAGGTCTTCTCAGATGTGACCTCCAAAGACATCTCTCTCTTTTTCTCTCTCTCTCTCCATTTATCTATTAATCAATCAATCAATCAGTACCTCCCACTAGAATATAAGATCTGTGCAGGTAAGTACTTTGTGTTTATTCCTTTCTATATACCCAAGCTCTAAAACTGTGACTGGCAAATAGTAGATGCATAATTAAATACTTCTTGAATACGTAAATCAACAGAATCTCCAATCATGTGAACCCATTAAGAAAGTAAAGGGAAATGATAATGCATAAAAACTGAAAAAGGGCCAATTGATAAAGAATAGATTATAGAACTAGCCTTAAAGTTTTAGAAGTTCAAAATATTATAACATATATACACAGAATATCAGGAGATTTTCTGGTTTATTCACAATGATTTCAATCCCATAACATTTCTACTCTTTTGCTTTCTGTTATAAAGGAAAATGCTACACCCTAATCTCAGTCCCAAAAGGTTGCCACCACTATCTGTATTGATACAGCTTAACAACAACTGAAGAGAGAACCCTGGATACATGTATTCCAAACCTGTGCTCCCTTCCATGTTTGACCAACACTTCTTTGCATCTTATATAAACTCATATAATTATTAGATATTCCAGTTGAGAATATTTTGTGTATGAGCTATTCAGATAAGCACGAACATCAGAGTAGGGTTGGGTTGATAATATCGTTATATGGTAATGATGCAATGGTAAAACAACAACAGAATAACAACAAAAGTAATGAGATATATGAAAGATACTGAAAAAACGATCATAGTCTGCTTTGTGACCACCGTAATATTGCTAATAAACAAGAGTAGAGGATTTTTCTCTTCTTCAATTGGATGGCAATAGTGCTGTTAGGAGTGGGTGCAGAGTGGACAGTACCTGAGGCCAAACCTGTCTAAATATGTAGTACAGAAAGGGCAGAAAAATACCTGGAATTAAAGGTGTGGAGGAAGTTTTCACAACATAGCAGACTGACCGGTGGTAAACTTTATATGGTAAACCCACCTGACAGACAAGAGGACCACAAATAGAGGACATACATGGCTCTTTGCTTTCTAAAGTATTTTAGAAAGATTTAGATAGAGGATGAGCTTAAAAACACACATTTGTGAGTAACTCTATTAAATCTCAATATTAGTTTATCTGAAAAAAACTTGCCTTAAATAACATTGGGTCTTAAGTTAGTAAACTGGCATACTTGCATATAAAGATATATATATTTAAATTTTTTCTTTAATTCTCTGTGTGTTTTTGGTAAGATTTCCTCACTCATCAGATATTCCTGAGATTTCTACAAATATATGTTAGTCTTCATCCAGCTTTATACTATTCCTCAAAATGTATGCTCTGTATATGCACCTATAGTATTATTTAAGAATATTCTATTCTGCTATAAAAAATAAGAAAAGTAAATACACTAGGATGATAGATAAAGCTAAGTATAGAAGCAAGAAGCTTGAGAGATGTGCTGGACATAAATAATGTAATGTAATTATATATGTATATAATTATGTAAGTAGAGTAAATGTGTACTGAACATAGGTAGAAAAGGATAAAGGACCAAGAAGTAGGAAACGTTCGTGATACACTTAATGGGACGCATGGAGAACAGGTTGATAATGACACAGGAAAACACATTAGTCGCATAAGACACTCAATACTTATGTTGTCCATTTGTGAACCCCCATTCTGGCTGAATCATTTCTGCCCCAATTGCCCTAACATGACAAAATCCATAACTGATCAGCAGATATTTTTTGCCACTGTGTCTGACTCATATAGAAAGTGTGTATTGGCTCCAGGCACTTTCTATCTGCTAAGCCCTTTTTTTTTCAACCTCACCATCAGAGGATACTGCTGAAGTATGAGAGAGAGACAGGACACGTGAATATGGCTGGTGAAACAAGGACCTGGGTAGGAAGCCACTTCTACCACATGTGCAACCTGTTCTCAGTGTGTTACCTTATCCTTTCTCCTCTCTCCTTTAGATTTTTGCTACAACTTTTAAGTTCATTCAGTAAACCTTGTGATTAATGCATCTTAATTTGCTCAGTGAGCCTTTTCTGTTCCATGACCTCTGGGATAGCCTGGTTGGGAGCAGATTTGGAGGCTACCATTGCATCAGTGTAATTTTTCACATGACAGACCCCCTCATATGATGATCAACTGCAATGCCTCCTATCATTTGTCATCATAGTATAATAGATTTGTTACTGCAATTTCGATGATACCTTCCACAGAGCAAAAATATAAGAAAACTAATGTTAATAGAGTGAAATTGATCATTTAAATCACCTAGTAAGTTGACCCAAGGAAGTATTTTTCAATGTAAAAATGAAATGTCTTTATTTGACATGTATCTATTTCCTTTCCAATTAAATAACATTCATAATATAGCGTATCGTTATTTAATAGTTTGATTCAAGATCTAGAAAAACTAATAAATGTAGCAGAAGGATAGATTAGAGCATACTGTGAGAGAAAGGCAATCACACATGGCCCAAGGCCCTGACTACAGTAACTGAAGCTAGCAACCAAGAACAGCTTTTTAAAATACACAGAGTGGAAAAGCTTTTGTTCTGTATTGCTCTTTGCAAAAAGGACTAGGGATGACAAAAAATTATAAGTGTGCATGAGTGTGTGTTACAATCGTATCAATAAATTATAGCAAAGATTTAGACTAACATTACCCCAAACTACTTGTTACTATTTAGCTAAACAAGGTTGAGGGGAGATTGGGAGGATGAATGGTAATAGTTACGAAGGGTAGAAATGTCAATTTCATAATAACAAGGAAAGAAGAACACTTTAGATTATGATATTCAGATGATTTAAGACACATAAAAACAGATGAATGTTTCTTAACTGAGGGCCAGGATTAAAAAGAAAAAATGAATAAAGAGAAAAGAAAGCACAGAAAAATGGAATGAAGTGAGGGGAGGATGGAGGGATGGGGGAAGGAGGAGGATTCAAGTTTCAGGGCTCTTCCATCACATGTGCACTCTGAGAAAGGGAGAGGGAGAGAGGGAAGGAAGATGGAAGGGAGAAAGGAAGGAAGTGGAATGCTGCAGATGCTTGCAGTGACTGCTTTTGACTCTAAAAGCCTTCAGAGAACTGTGGATACATCTTTATTCTTGCCTGAGTGATTAATGAAAGTCTAACTTGACTTCCTAGTTGATGAGGCTTAAAACTATAAATCGTACTTCAATTTCTTTTTTTAGCTCAGGCAATAAGATACAGATAGTGTCAAAAACTATGGTATTTTGAATATTTAAAGGACTGATTTTTTGGTTAGATTATCCAGGCCCCCTGCTTCTTTCCCTCCTGCTTCCTGACGTCTGCCTTTAGGCCATTTCACTGCTCACTAACACCTCCATCTCTGTGGTAAGGGGCTAGGGAAGAAGATTAAACCAAATTCCTTCTGTGCCTTGAATAAGACCAGAAGTCTGGAAGACCAGAAGTTATTAGTAGAAAATTAAATTTAGGGAATAAATATGAAGTTCAGTTATCTTGACTTGTTCTTTCTCTATTTCTTTGAGCAACTGAGAATTTCTTGCATTGATATTTTATTCAATTTCCTACGTATTTTCTCAGAAATCAATCATCTTAGCAGGGAGACTGAGCATGGGTTAGCAAGTTAAACCAACCTGGATTGCTTCCACTGCTTCATTCCCATCAAGTATGAGGTTTGCGACCTTGGCAAGTTATGTGAGCATTCTGAATCTATTTTCTCTATAAAATGCATACCTGAACATACTGTGACGAATTAGATGGCATTTTAACAGCTCACTAAAAGGGCTGAAATATATTAGGGCTCAAAACATGTTAGAAACTACCTACCTCTCTCCTTCCTCCTTTGTCTAAGGAAAAAAATGAAATTTAACATTTTACTTGCCTTTACTTTATTACTTTAAAAAAAATTTAAGAATGAAACTATTTTTAGGACTCCTAGTACTCTACACTGATACAGTACCTTGAGCAACAACGTGGCATAATCCACCCAAAAGTCTTCTTAAATAAACTCTCCATTTCAAGGTTCTGTATTATGGGTTAAGGTTGTTTTACACAAGAGTAAAACACATTTAAAAATGTAAAAGGAAGCTTTCTTTCCAAAAACTATGACAAAAATATGTTTTATGTCAAAGAGAACAAAATGGTTTATACACCATATATACAATGTATAGTGTAAATATTCTATTGAAAAAAATTGAAATTCTGATGCATATTTTATGAGTGTGTTAATAGATATTTTAATTTTGTTAATTTGTAGTTTTATTCTTTAGTGTTTTAATTTAACAACATTATTAAAAATATTGATCACAAATCAAATTTTAATTTGTCATATATAATTTCCTAGGCATTTAATTTTGTTTTCTTGCTGTCATAACAAATTACCATATATTCAACAGCTTAAGATGACACAAATTATTATATAACAATGCTGTAAGTCAGAAGTCCTATACCAATTTCACTGAGCTAAAATTAGGGTTTAATCACTGCTACATTCCTTTCTGGAGACTCGGGAAATCAGTTTCCTCATTCATTCGGGGCACTGGTGGAACGCGGTTTCTTGCGGTTGTAGGACTGAGATTGTTATTAACCTTGCTGGCTGTCACCTACAGATTGACCGTCAAATGCTTAAGCTTTAGGGTGACACTCTGACATAAGTCCTTTCTATGTGTGTTCCTATGGTTATATATTTCTAAAAAAATAATTTGTCATAACATTTTCTAATTTTAAATGAAAGTTCACCTTTTTACAGAATTTGTATTCATAATTTATAAACTTTTTAATAATGAATACCTAAAAGTTGTGTTAAAAATTATGCAACTTCAGAAATAAGGTAAATAACCTCAAAGTTTTCCTCACTAAATGAGGATGCACCCCTGCCATAATGCATCTGAATTTCCATTGCTGTCTTTGTTGAGAACATTTTTATCAAAAAGTATATATTAACTTATCTCCTAAGACTATACTAATGTTTTTAAACAATGCTATATATGAGTTAACATAAAGTACGGGTCTCCTGATAAACTCTATAGGAATATGCATAATAACTTAAAAATAACCAATGACTTACCTATAAATTTAATAACATAGCAATCCATTAGAAGTTTAAAAAAAGTGAATTTGTGTGTTTGTGCATACTTTCTTCTGGTTAGTGAGATAAATTAACAGTGATTTCTAGTTTATATACCTGAAGCATATCTTTCTTTTCTGGGTAGAATTACCTTCTTCATTTCCCTTTTAATACACATATAAGGACAATAATCCAAAGTATTTTAGAAGAAGGGTAAATTTTTCCCTGATTATGTTCTCCCTCAGTCTGGTATAGCTCTTTCTATCAGGTCTCCCCATTTTGGATTTTTCTTTTTATTTTTTGGGGGGAGTTGGGGAAACGGGTGGTTGATTGTAAACCTTTCCAAGTATTTCATCTTATTTATTAAATAATACTAAATTAGAATAAGCACACATTATTCTGGATAAAGAACATAACCACACCTTTTATTGTTTGTTTATTTTTTCCTTCTGGTTCTTGTTGTTTTGTTTTTAAGTGTTTAAATCTGTCATCTCTGGAGGTGATCTAATCATCTGGGATTAAGAATGAGAGTTAATTCCGGGGTAGCAGATATTGTGACTGGTTTATCACTCAGCACCTTTGAGAGGGTCTCTTACTGAGAATTAACTGTCTTATGAACTAGAAAACTGGTTATTTAAAGCTGTCATTTTGGACTCAGGCCTGTTTAGGTACAAAGTTCGTACACTGAATGTAAGACAGCTTTAAGATAGCTCCTCCTCATAGACTGTGCTCCCCCCCCACTCCCCATAGCAGTGGACAGATGAAAAGATCTAGTCTCACCTGTTGTGCTTCAGACCTGACTTTCGTGAGGGAGAGAAGAAGTGGAAGAAAGCAGTGATTCATCCCCAAGCACACTACAACATCCACTGAGGAAATAAAGCTGGTCCCACATCCCTCAGCCTGTCCTTTCCCCAAGACCGGGGCTTTGGTGGTCAGCTCTATATCCATAACGGCTCAAATTTATCTCTTCACATTGTGAGGTTACAGGGAATTACAATTTAACAAAAATTGCTCTGGATATTTTGAGAATTCCTCATGTGAGTGTAGCTTTAGGAGTAAGCAGCTTGGCCCAATTCTGAAAATACGCTGTCTGAGGGCTCTACATGTCTTACCAAAAGCATCTCTTAATAAATCTAGCAATTTTGCACAGGATTTTATAATTTTCAAGGACACATTATGGACAGTATCGAGCATCTGTTTGACATATTAAGCAGAAGTAATGTAGGGAGTATTTGTAAAAATACCAGAATTAAAGGGGACATTTGGGTAAGTCATTTGTCTCCACATTAAGCAGAGTAGCACACCACATGTGTACACATATGAATACACACATACATACAAATGTACATTTAGTTTGACATTTACTGTGTTAAAAGAAATGGATTTCACCTATGGGAAATCATTAAGCAGAGTTCACATATGATATGACTAATTTTTATTCCATTTTATTATAATGGAAATATATTAAATGTCTTTAGATTTTCTCACATGCCATTCTGAAGTTCTCGGTTGACTCAAGTAATGCAGCTCCTTTCTTTAATTACAACTTAAAAATCAACCCAGATTTCTCCAAACACTATGTAATATATTACATTTTTCTTTTTGTAGCTCATGAGCTCAATCAATCATAATTTTATAATGAAGTCAAGGGTCATTTTTATATCCAGTTTTGAAGGTTAACATGAATTTTAGTATTGTTTAAGAAAAGTTAGAACAAATTATATAAACCTATATTCATATCAAAAAATAGTATGCAGTATTTTGGTTTTCTTTGCTTAAATCTTGATTATAACGAAAGGTAAGGCTGGATTCATGCAAAATATAAAAATAACGTTTTCCCATCAAATGTCTACATTTTATAAAATATTGTCACAGTAGAAACATGCTCTATATCAACTCTTTTTTAAAAAATAAATGTGCCTAATTATAATATGCCATGGTGACTGACATGCATTATGTTCAATATTCAGAAAGGCAGTATTATTCCAATAAAAAAATTATACAGTACTACCCACCATGACCTTGCAGAATATACTAATAATAGTTTTCTCTTCCGAAATATTTCTACAAGTGACAATTCTTATATCCTGTGACATTTTAAGAAAAGCTGTCCAATCTGCCATAAATATATAAGTCTACCTATAAAGGTTTACTATCCAAATGGCAATTTCATTTTCAATTTTCCTTGGTAAATAGATATTGAATATTTGAAGGAGGTTGTTTCAAAAGTCTAAAAGATGAAAATGACATTCCTTTTAGAGCTTCTTTTACTCTGGTGGACAACTGAAATGTCATTCAAAAAGTTACTTGATGTTGCAGTAGCCTCCAAGTACATTACCAAGCACATTATTCCAGAGATGGGGTCAAGACCAAATTAAGATGCAGAGATCATATGGCTTATTACATTACATAAAATACAGCAAGCAACAAAAGGGAAGATAAGTGGTTGGCTAAAACGTAGGACAGGGTGAAAGGGGATAGAAAGAACACTCTAACTTAATCCTGTGTTAACCAATCTTCTTATATATTCTCTCTCTCTCTCTCCCTCTCTGCCACATCAGATTTCCCTTCTGATCATATGTGTACAAGACCAGAGTTATGGATGAAGCAGACAGAAGACACACAAAGCAGACACATACTCACTCCATCAGAGTGACTCAGGGCCAACTATCCCTTGCCACAGTTGTATCTCCCCAGATAACTTGATGATAGTCACGCTTTTTATCTGTTTCTGGGGAATAACACATGGGACCAGAATGAGATCATACCAGTTGTCACCAGTAGAGGGAGGTGCAATTTAGGGATGATATAGCTACTAATCTGGAATTAATAAAATGTATACCTTAAGATGAGGTCTTTCCAACCCTATCTGTAGGTAACATTCTTGTTTGCTCTATCCTTCTAACCATATATTCCATTTTTTCTATCTTTAATGAGTAAATCATAAGTTTCTGATTTACTCTCTGTATTTCATATATCTTATGAATTCTGCCTACATATCACAAGCTATTAGATCATCTAATATGTATAATTAGCATTTTTAGGAGTATAATACCACTTTTTGTTTTATTTGTTTTGTTTTTGTCCTCTACAGAATTGAATGTTTTTCAATAATACTGCAAAGACTGATTATGAAAAAAAATTTGGTCTTCAAAATGTTAATATCTTGCCAACTAATTCAAACAGGCATTCACAACAAAAATGACCATGCAACAGCTTAGACTCAATCTGACCTATACTGAACAATATCATCCAGGTAGTAATTGTTGAAGTGGCATAAAATGAGTGCTGTTAAGTATTTCATTACCATGTTAAAAATGTATGGAGTGCATGAGGTGCCAGATTTTGTTTGGGTCGCATTTTGTTCTGTGTCATAGTTTGATTAAGGGGTCCCAGAGAAGTGTACTTTGGGCTTCCCTCAACTTCTTAAATAATGACTTTCTTGCTAAGTTAAATGAGCCTCAATACAATAATCAGATTGATTTCCTACAAACTTCTCTAATGGAATACCAGAAAAATATATGTTATGTTATTGAAGTTAAAAAAAAAAAAGACATCCAAAAGTTTTTAAGTTCGCTTTGGTGCTAGTAAGTAACTACTTCAACTCCAACCAAATTCTTGACTCGTGACCATGACCCAAACTTTGCTCTGTACTATTCTGCTCAGAATTCCCACTTACGTTATGACCACTCTGATGACTAGCCGTTTCCCTTGCTTTTAATTTCTGGCTTACAGTGTGTCACTGTTATCCCAGCTAAGTAGTTTAATCTTCTAGAAAAGTTGGTTATCCCTCAAATGATATTACCTAGGTGTTCCTAGGGAATGCCCTCTCTTGTTTTTGTTTTTTCCTCAACCCCATATTCTTTTCCCTGACCATTCTCATAATGTAATTAACTTATATACTACAGTCGTGTAAAAAGAAATTAGGGAAAATTAGATTTAGTCCATATACAGAAATTTATTAGTTTGGCTAACTTTGACATTTTCCATGATATTAACTCCATAGAAATATTTTTCCTTCAAAAATTGCTGTTTCTGAATATAGAAATAAACGTGTAAATGATGAAAATTGGAAATTATTACTGAGATGATCATCGCGGACTCTAAAGCACTCCCCAAATTCCAATCACTGGCAGCTGACAACATGCTCCTCAGCATATCTCAGGCAACTATCAAAGAGAATATTTCTCTTTCTAATTATTCTTCCAGCACTTCCTCATTTTTCTTTCTGGATTTGATCAACATGGAAGGTGATAACCTTACTGTGGTAAAATGGTAACAGTTATCTAAGGGGTAATCATCTGAATATGTTGGTTGAAAAGCTTGAAATATTTCATGATGAAAAATATATTTCAGGATTGACATTAGATAGAAAACACCAACAGGTATAATCTTATATTATCCATTCTTCTGTGTTTAATTTTGATACTGAAATCAGTTGATGGTATAAACTACCAAACAAAGCTTTTAATTCATCTGCTTTCTTCATTCATTTAAATAATCTTGTCACTTCAGAACATATTTAAAATCCTAGTAAAATCACTTCTGCTAGTAACTACATATTTTTTCATGTTGTAATGAAAACAGTATTTGAGGAAATTAGCAACCATCAGAAATAGTATAAGCACGAAGAATAAACAGTCATTTTTAAAAGATGGCATTATTATAAATAGAATGTTTTATGTGAATGTAGAGTGATTATTTATATTTGAAGAATTACATATGAAGACTTGGTAATACATATTCTCCTTGGTATACTAGTATCTTTAGGTAAATATATTAATCAGTAGATCCCAAGCCAATTGTGAATATTTTCTTTTCTATCCTGAAAGTTTAAGAAATTGTAAATTTAAGGTGAGATGAGGAATCAAATGAGTGCATTTATGATTTACTGTATATCACCCTTTTTATTCTAATCTTTAAGCTACATTCCCAGGGTTGCAGTTTAGAATAAAAATTCCTTGAAAGTCCTGGTCAATAACAAGGGAGTTGCATTTTTTCTTTTATTTTTTGGTATTATTTGTTTATTTTGAGCAGTTGTCTTCCTACTGCTTAGGGTCTGACAAGGCTTCAGTCAAGGTGTTGGCTCAGTTCCCTTCTATAGCTTGGGGTACTCCTCCAAGTTTATGTGGCTATTGAGAGGCTTATTCCTAATTCTAGGCTCTGACCTCCTCTTTTTTATCTACTGATTGATTTACTTACTTTAATTTAGTTTTACTTTTTCTATTGAAGTATAGTTGATTTATAAAGTTATATTAGTTTAGGTGTACAACATAGTGATTGAATATTTTTATAGATTATACTCCATATACGGTTATTATAAAATATTGGCTATATGTCCTGTGCTGTTTATTACATTCTTGTATCTTATTTATTTTATACCTACTATTATGTATCTCTTAATCCCCTTCTCCTATCCTCCCCCTCTCTCTCCCCCTCTCCTCACTGGTAACCACTAGTTTGTTCTCTGTATATATCAGTCTATTTTGATTTTGTAATATTAATTCATTTGCTTTATTCTTAGATTCCGTATACAAGTGAAAACATGCAGTATTTGTCTTTATCTGTCTGACTTTTTTTTCACTAAGCAAAATACCCTCCAAGTTCATCCATGTTGTTGCAAAATCTCATTCTTTTTATGGTTGAGTACAATTCCATTACAGTTCCTTGCCACATGGTGGCTTACTTCTTCAAACCAGCAAGAGGAGTCACTATGGAAAGATCCTATGTCTTAATCTATCTTCCTTGAACTGTTAAGACTGGAAAAAAAAAAAATCCCTCCTCCACTTAGAGCTTTTAGGCTTATATTAAATCTCTCACCCTGCAGTTTCTGTATCACCAGTTGTTTCCAGGTAAAAAGCTGTAGATCATCAGCTGCTTCTCGTAAGTCATCCCCACCTTGTGATCTCTGCCCCTCTAGTCCTTGTTGGCTCCAATTTCTGATGCCACAACATAGATTAAAAAATCATTATCCCAATTTTGAAGTTGTTTCTTCCAGAAATATTGGTCTTCCACAAATGTTTTTATCCTACAATAAATCAGAAGCCTTTCATTCTGTATCTTAAAAAATTAGACAATTACTTTCAGTTTTTACATTGTTTTTCCCATTCTTTCTGCCACTTTAGTGCCTCACATTTCTCTCTTGATTCTGAGTCCATTTTCCCCTGAGAGTACTGAGAAATAGATTCTTTTATGTTATTTTTTCTTTGGGTTTCTTTTATTTACTGTATGCCACTTGCTTTCTATCATTTCCTCCCATTTTAGTGTCTGCTCTCCTTTCAAGAATAACATGGAAAAGGCTGTTTGCAGTAAACTGGAAACCTAGCACTCTATACTGCATATGTTGCCTCAAAAAACTCTCACAGAAATTCTGCATATCTCCGATCTTATGTATATCTGTCCCACCATCTATTGCTGCATAACAAACTATCCCCAAATTTACTAGCTTAAAACAATGATCATTTTATTCTGTCTCATCAGGTTGTGGGTCATGAATTCAGGCATTCCACATGCTGTCAGTAGATGTCACCGAGTGTCTTTCAGCGGGCTGAGGGGCTGGTCAGGAGGATGCGAGATGTTTCGTGCCTTGGCAGAGGACCTACAAGAAGCCTCTCCAGTGTTGTAGTCAGACTTCTTACGTGATGGCTCAGAGATCCCTGAGACAGTGAGGCCTGGGTGGAAACTAGAAAGAGTCTATGTCCTTGCTTCAAATGTCCGAGAATGTCACTGCTGATGCATTTGGTTGGTCAAATCGTTAAGGCCAGCCCAGATTCAAGGGAGGGCAACAGTCTAGCTATGGATGGAGTAGTCAGCAATACGTGGCCATCCTTAGCATATCACGATCACTCCTCAGGTTTTACTGTTTGCCTCTGCCCCCACCTCTTTTAGGGAGAGCAGGTTTTAAAGATGGGCTTATAAAGTAGCTCACGGTAAAGTCCATAATTATTTATATTAGTTTATTTTGTGCTTAATTATCACTACTTAGCTGACTCTCTCTGCAGCTATAAAGCCAAATGTTACTTTATCTCTTTCACACACTGAGCCATAAAGGACATTTCTCAGGGTTAGGAGTTCTAATCAGAGTTTGAAATTATGTGTCCTAGTCATGCTGGTTATGAAGATATTTGACTCAGCTTTAAATCCATACTTTTACACTCTACTTTTTGACGCTGGGGTGGGGACTCTATAGTCTATAATTCTTTGTCATGTGGATAGAGTCCTCTTAGGCCTTTTCAGTACAGGCCCTGGAGGGAGAAAGAGGAGACTTGCTGATTTCAGTTTGCCGGTTGTCCCTATCAGAGTCACTTCATCACTGCTGCTTCACCATGGCTGCAGCAATGGTTTCCAATTTCCAGCACAATTTTGCTCTTTCCAGACCGTCCTTCTCACCCCCATACCACAACCGCCCCCAGGGAGTTACTAAGAATAGGATCACTACCAGCTCTGCAAGAGCTCTCCTCTGAACAAATGAGATGCCAGCACCAACAGAGGATGCCATCTCCTTAGAAGGTCTCAGCCGTGGCTCTGTGGCACCTTATTTTCAGCTCCTGAAGTCATGAGTTGTTCTGAGGTCTGAACGGTCGTCTACAAGACTCCTCCTGGTTTACTGCCATAGTGGCTGGCGCTCCCTTTCACGTGTCTGATTCTCAGATATATGTGGATTCTACTCTTGGCCTCTAGGTTCTGAAAACTCCAACGTTTTCCCCCATCTCTGAAGGCAATACCCATTTTCTCATTTATTACTCCTACTTACATCATTATGTCCTGTTTTGTTTAAGTTCTCCAATATCTGTTTAATGAATTTCTTATATTGAATTCTCTCTGTTGAAGTAGCTAGGGTAGCTTCTGTTTTTCTAACTGAACTCTCACTAATGCATCATACCCATCCTCCTTCAGTTTTCATTTCCTTATTGATTGCCTTAGGAAAATACAAGGTGAAATCTGGAGACTCATTTGAATGGATAGGAATTAGCATTGTATCGCCCTCAAATACTTCATCTCCTCCTCAACTTAATCTCATTATCTACCTCTCCTACCAAATATGCCATTCATTCCATATCCAGGTGTTATGATTGGTTCACTGTACCTCCTACAGCATCTCTCAAATGCTAATTCCCACCATTCAAGTGAGTTCCCATTGTATTATAATGATTTCATCATCCATATATCCGCCAAATTTTCCAGTTTCCTCCTTTCATCTTCTCATTGATGGCTTCTCTTGTATGGCCTTCATGGCTTTGTGCTGCCAAACTTCCTTGATGGTCTTCTTACTAAAACTGTTCCTATTGTTCACTGCTGAGAATTGTGTGTATTGGATCACCATAATCTTTGTGTGTGAGCATCCCTGTTCTAATCTAGAGTAAAAAGAGGAGTGGGTAAAGCTAACAACAATTTTTCATTTTTCAGTGGTACTAAAATACAAGGAGCATAGATAGAGAAATAGTGAGAAACAACTGCAGGGGAAATTTACCTGGGTACTGTGAGAGGAAAATAGGGGAAAAATGGAGATTCTGTATGAAACTTAAAGGGCTATTAATGGCAGCACATAAAAAAGCTGCTTGTGAATTTTATTACTTGGGCAAAGAGAAAGCCTGACAAAAAAAAGTCTTCTAGTTGCTATTTTCTAAAAGACAGCTATTCAGGACAGCGGTGGTTTTCTAATCGCCTATATGAATGTAAGTTATGGATGTATTACAGAGGCCCAGTTTTAGCACCACTTATAAATCCTTCTGGATATAACATTTAAGATAATCATTAAATTGTCCTTGTAAGTCTACCAGGATTGCATGCACCGTATAACTGTGTTGACCTGGCAATGAAAATAGAGTATGTCAAACTACAGAACTTCTTATCCAAATCCCTTAGCACTTTTCCCACTAAATCCTACTTCTTAATATAGAATATGGAGGCACAGCCCATTTTATAGCATATTCAAGGTGAGAGAAAGAATAAAAGTACTATTCAGGTACATTCCAGTTTTAAATTTCATTAGACAAATACCTTTAGTATGGGTTTGTTTCAATATCTCAACTCACTTATCCAATTCACTATGCAGTGATATGAAAATAGAAAAAAAGAAGAAGTTAATATCATCTACTGAGCTGGCTTCCCCCACAAGAGACCAGCTTTCTTACTAATTCAGTCATCTTCCTCTTACTAGATAAATTTGTGCAGCCACTCAGTCTTTTATGCTAATTGAAAAAATGCTGATTTTGTGCACTGATGGACTACAAAACCTCACTGGAGATTTTCTGTGATCATGCGCACATCTGATCATTTTAAATAGAGCTCAGGGACTACATAACAGAGAGACTATTCATCTCTGTTTCGAAGGTCTGTACCCAGCATAAAGAGGTATTTCCAATTCTACTTGTTACTTATTCTGAGAAAAGGAATATAAGTATTTTATCCGAGTTCTAATAAGGAAAATTCACTTAAATAATGCAATCTAAAATCTGTATGTAAATTTTGGATATCATTAGAATGGGCAGAAATTATACATGAATAAAATTAATGGGCCTTAAAGTTATCCTATTTTTATTTAAACTGGATGCCAAAATTAACATTTAAGAGTGTGAAATTCATGCCTTCATATTTCACCAAACTGTGGGTATAAATGATGCTAACATTACATTAACATCAATAGATTTTCTTGTCTTCACACCTGTGGTTCAGCCTGCAGATTCTTGTCTTCTTTGCCACTTAAAGGAGCCTCACTGTCACTAATAAAGGACATAAACAGTTTTCTGATGCTCTTAAAGCAGATAATACTTAAAGAGTTTCTTCCCAAAACATAAGCATGGGTTGGGAATAACTGTCTTTCTCAAACATTTTACTTCCTTGTTCCCTGAAGCATTACTGTTCTCACTGAACCACAAGTATGTGGCTGGCTCTACATTTTAGATGCTAGGAATTTAATGTTCAATAAGAACATAAAGGAAGGACTCTGCTCTCATGAACTATGCATCTTCAAAAGATAATGAGAGATGACTAATAAATAAGGAAACAAATGGAAAAGGAAGGAAATTATAAATGAGATAAGAAAATGAACAGGTGTATGTAGTAGAGAATGACAGGGGTAGATGCTTCTGTATATAGAAGGATCAGGGAAGGCTTTCCTGAGAAAATGATCTGACCTGAAACCTAAGGATGAAGGGGAGCTAGCCACAAAAACAAAAACAAAACAACCAAAAAGGGCTTCCCTGGTGGCGCAGTGGTTGAGAGTCCGCCTGCCGATGCAGGGGACACAGGTTTGTGCCCCGGTCCGGGAAGATCCCACATGCCGCAGAGCGGCTGGGCCCGTGAGCCATGGCCGCTGGGCCTGTGCGTCCGGAGCCTGTGCTCCACAACGGGAGAGGCCACAACAGTGAGAGGCCCATGTACCAAAAAAAAAAAAACAAACAACCAAAAAAAAAACCTAGAAAAAAAATGATGAAGGTAGAAGGCACAGCTAATGCAAATCTCTTGAAGAGTGAATAAGTGGGTTGAGTTAAAACAAATAAAAAGCATAAAGGAGATTAGTGAACTGCAACCAGAACCTCAGAATCACTTAAGGACATAACCATGGTTCCCTGCCACAGTGTTCTTTCTCTAAGTCTACCAAAAACAGGCTTCTGCTTTCTTAACCCCTTTTAAAAATAGAATCTTACATGACGTATAAGTATCTGTCATGGTCCCATTAGAAAATAGAAACCCATGCAGATAATTCAAGAGAGAATAGTTACAGTAAAAGAACAACTTTCAGACATGTGGGAAAAGTTAAGTCACCCAATAAGGGATGTTGAAACAAAACCAGACTAGCAATAGCTAAAAGTTGTTATTACCCCTAAGACTAAAGAAATAAATGTGGGAAATTATGCTTTTGGAATCCAGGGAGAGATGGAACCATTGACTAGTGGTCAATAGAAAATAAAATTAGTCCAAAAGAGATTCAGCCACTGTGTAAACATGGCCCAGAGCAGAGAGAAAGAGGAGAACTATCCCAACCTCTCATTGTCTCTCTCCTTCCTATCTCCTATCAGTGTCTCCCATTGGCTGAACACAGTAGCATACACAGGAACATACACAGACTCTTAGGAGCCTAAGAAATGCAATGTCTTGGGGTAAGCCTCTGTGGCACAGAACAGGAATGGAAGAACTGAGAATGCTTCTGAGGTGTGGGAGGTGTTAATTTTGAAAAGCGCAAGCATAGCGTGCAGACAGACACTTGTGGGTAAGAGTTCTCATTCATTAATTCAGTTTTGTTTCAGGTTCCTGCTGTGACAGAATGCATGGTTGACTCATTCCACTAGGTCCCAGAGAACTACGGGAAGTAAGGTGGTGGGATCAAAATAAGAAGAAAATAGTGAGTGGAGAGTTCTGTCAAACTAGTATATAAGTAGACCAGTAGTATTAATCTTGGGCAAGAGGTTTCTGGTCCAATTGTGGGAGAAAAACATATGAAAAAAGATGCTCCTTTTCTGCTCTTGCTTCTCTCCCATCTTTACATGGGACAATCAATATCATGCTCTTTATCTGCAAGTGTTCAAACCAATGATGACCTAATGAATAAAATCAAGTCAGTGCAAAAGGTCTTAAAAGATGAAGAACTGATAAAATTGGGGAGGGGTTTTGACTTGCCACAGGCAGTGATTTCCAAATCCTTCTCTTTCTAGACAACTAGGATAGATGGACTAAAATTTATGGAGTGAAGCTTTCATTGAACATGAAAAGGAAGCTTCATAAAATATATAAGTGTATTCAGAAATTGGACAAAAGTAGTACAGAACTGGGATCCTTGACAGAAGGAGAACAAATGAGACGAACCTCGAGATGATATTATCTTTCTTTCTGGAAGAGTTTCTAGGCCAAAAGGCAAAGAAATACTTGATAAGCTGGACTTCATTAAAATTGAAAACGTCTGCTCTGTGAAAGAAAATGTCAAGAAAATGAAGAGGCAAACCATAGACCGGGAGGATGTATTTGTGAAAGACACAGCTGATAAAGGACTGTTATAAAAATATGCAAAGAACTCTAAAATTCAGTAATAAGAAAATAAACAACACCATTAAAAAAATGGGCCAAAGACCTAAAGAGTGACCTAACCAGATATACAGTTGACAAAAATCATATGAAATGTCATCAACGAAATGCAAATTAAAACAACAATGAGATACTACTACACACCTATTAGAATGGCCAAAATCAGGAACACTGACAACACCAAATACTGGCAAGGATGTGGAGCAATAGGAACTCTTATTCATTGCTGGTGGGAATGCAAAATGGTAATGTCACTTTGGAAGGCAGTTTGACGGTGTTTTTTAATACCGAACATACTCTTGCCATATGATTCAGTGAGTATGCTCCTTTATATTTACCTAATGGAATTATATTTACCTAATGCTCCTTAAATTTACCTAATTTACCTAATGGAAAATTTATGGCCACACAAAAATCTGCACACAAATGTTTATCGCAGCCTTATTTATAATTGCCAAAACTTGGAGGAAACCAAGATGTCCTAAAGAATGTGAATGGATAAATAAACTGTGGTACATTGACAATGGAATATTATTTAGTGCTAAACAGAAATGAGCTATCAAGACATGAAAAGACATGGAAGAAACATAAATGTATATTACTAAATGAAGAAAGTCAATCTGAAAAGGCTATATACTGTATGATTTCAACTCTAATGTATTTTGGAAGAGGGAAAAATATGGAGACAGTAAAAAAAAAATCAGTGGTTGTTGGGGATTGGTTGGGGAAGAGGGATGAATAGGTGAGCACAGAGCATTTTTAGGGCACTAAAACTATTTTGTATGATACTGTAATGGTGAATACATGTCATTATAAATCTGTCCAAACCCACAGAATAAACATCACCAAGAGTGGACCATAATATACACTATAAATCTGAGTGAATATGATGTATCTGTATAGGCTTATAAATTGTAACAAATGTACCACTCTGGTGAGGGGTATTGATAATTGGGGAGATTATGTATGTGTGGGGACAGAAAGTATAGGGGAAATCTGTTCCCTCCTTCTCAATTTTGCTGAACCTTAAACTACTCTAAAAATTGTCCATAAAGAATAAAAAATCTAATAGTGTATTTGCCCTGCTATGCTTCAGACTTGTTTGGAAACTGTGATCCCTTTTTTCTTTATGATTTATCTCTTCTGGAATGGGATTGTCTACCCTATGCCTGTCCAACTATTATATTTTGGAAGCACATAATTTATTGTCTGGTTTCACAGGTTCACAGCTCAGGATGAATCATAACTCAAGTCTTACCCAGACCTGATTTAGGTGATATTTCAGACGAGATTTTGGATTAAGACCTGATAGAATGAGACCAGAATTTGGTGACTTTGGGGATAGGGTAAACTTACTTTGGATATGAGAAGGATGTGAATTTGGGAAGTCAGAGGGTAAAATGTTATGGTTTGAACTGTGCCCCCCTCCCCAATAATTCATATGTTTAAGTCCTAACCCACAGTACCTCAGAATGTGACTGCTTTTGGAGATAGAGTCTTTACTTGAGTGATTAAGTTAAAACGAGGCAATTAGGTGGGCCATAATTTAATATGACTGTTGTCTTTATAAGAAAATTTGAATACAGGCACAAACAAAGGGGAAACAACACGAAGACACAAGGAGAAGACAACCATCTACAAGCTAAAGAGAGAGGTCTGGAAGGATCCTTCCCACATAATCCTCAGTAGGAACCAATTTTGCTGGCACCTAGATCTCAGACTTCTGACTTCTAGAACTGTGAGAAAATTAACATCCACTGTTTAAGACATCCAGTCTGTGGTACTCTGTAATGGTAGCCCTAAAAGATTAATATATGCCCCCAAAGTTTTAATCAAGAAGCCTATTAAGAATTACATGGCTGTCACTGAAGAAACAAAGAATGAGATTTGCAAGAGACACAAATTGTAATGTTTTAATCTTCATGCTTTTCTTCCTTACTTTTCTGACTCTTTGGTTAAGGTTTCTAAAATATCTGATGTATTTTATTGCTTAATTGTGAAGTTGATGATGTCTTTAGTTTTAATATTGCTTTCTCATTCACGTTGCCTTCTTCTGTATGAGTGCAATACTTGGCTATTGTTTGCTTTTGATTTGGCTGCACCCTGAATTTAACCAAACTGTTGAGATATTACTTCTTGAGGAGCAATTCAGCTTTTTGATATTAAAACCACTATCTTATCTGAGTAGCTGAAAGCAACCACAAAGAGACTTTTTATATGACAATCATTGCAATAAGCCAGACAGTCAAAATAACTGAAGTCCTTGTATCTAGTCTACAGGTTATTAGATTGGGAGTGGAATCAGTTCTATTGGTTTAAATTTAGCACTCTTGGTTCTTTTTTTGGAAATCAACAGCAAACTATAATCATGTTTCTTTTAATATCTGTATTGTATTATTCAAATGTGCATTCTCTAGAATCTTTATTGCTGCTCTGCAATCACTGTCCTCACAATGAGGCAACAAATTCACTTCCAAAGAAGGACAAGAAAATCTGACACTTATGAAGGTTGGAACAGTACTGTCAATAACTCCACATATGACCCTGAGATACCAGACAATGACACTGAACTACATTGATCATATTCTGTGATGGAAACCATTTACCATGCAGCTTAGTCTAAAGAACGACCAAAAATACATGGAGAATTTCAACCAACATACTAAACAATTTTGGAGCCAACAGTATTTTTTGTCTGTGCTAAATAATTTGGGGATCAAATGAATGTACCTATTTCTGTGCTAAATAATACTTGTAAAGCAATAAAATATCTTAGCTCCATGCTCCAGGAAATATTTGTTCCTGGAAGACTGGACTATGAAAACACGAAATTGGCTTATCTGCCCATATTAACATTTTGCTTATTAAGGCTTTTCCACCAATACAAAGACATTTTGTTATAAACTCTCCTCAATTCCAACCAGTCCTCTATCTTGGATAATCTGTTTTAGATCACTGAGCCTATGTCATAAAACCCTGTAAGCACTGAGTCATAAATTCTGATAATGAGATAAAACTATTATTTTTTTGTGTTATCCATGAAGATAGTAAGTCCAATAAATTCAGCTTTGCTTGATCAACTGGTCAAGAGTTTGGGCCAATATTTTTTAGAGCAATGAAGAATTTTGAAGGATTATAAACAGGTTTGTTATATTCAGATCTGCATTAAAAAATATTATCTGAATGAGATGTGTAGAGGCCAATGAATAGGTTTAAGCTACTAAACTTTTATGTTAATAACATTTAATTACTCAATTATTTTTCTTTCAGTTAAAACAATAGACTTTCTTACAGTTAAAACAATAGATTTTACATAGTATTCTGGACTTGCTTCATACTTTATATTTTAGTATAAATCAATGAATACATTATATAACCAGATCAGCAGTAAGCTTTATGAATTTACAGTGTGATAATACTGAGACTTGGGTCTATTAGAGTTGAGGGCTAGATCCTAATTTCTAATAACTGCAAGCAAGAATTGCCTACCTGAAAGTCCCTGGTGAAATTAGCCTGTTTTCCATGTCTTAGCAACAATGTTAGGGTCAGTCAACCCAGTAATTCAGTTTTAAAGATAAAATATTGACATGAAAATAATCAGATTATGTAATGGGAAAATGCTCCTTCTTATTGCTTGCTGAAAGATTTAATATAATTCACTAGTCAAGAGTTCCCATTGGGGCTCCCCTGGTGTTGCAGTGGTTAAGAATCCGCAGGCCAAAGCAGGGGACACAGGTTCAAGCCCTGGGCCAGGAAGATCCCACATGCTGCGGAGCAGCTAAGCCCGTGCACCACAACTAGTGAGCCTGTGCTCGAGAGCCCATGAGCCACAACTACTGAAGCCTGCATGCCTAGAGCCCGTGCTCTGCAACAAGAGAAGCCACCGCAATGAGAAGCCCGTGCACTGCAACGAAGAGTAGCCCCCGCTCACCGCAACTTGAGAAAGCCCGCATGCAGCAACGAAGACCCAATGCAGCCAAAAATAAATAAATTAGTTAAAAACAAAAAAAAGTTTCCATTAAGTTCAGACTCATTTCAATGTACATGAAACTTATATTGCGTTTAGGAGCACTCCAAGTCCGTTCCTATACATTGAACTATGATCCTAACACAGACCAGCTTGTACTCATGTTCAGAACTTGTGATTACTGGGAACATTTCTCCTAGAACTGTCCAGCCCCTAAGGCTATTGATCTGGTGCCAAACGGTACTGCTTTTCTCCATCTATTTTCAACTGATGTGCTGGAGTTGACCTTTGCTTTGTTCTGTAATTTTGCTCCTCTGTGGTTTCTTATAAGGAGTATGTCAGGATAATAAATCTTTCCTTGAATACAGTTCGTGAGTTAACTGTAATTTATAATAGAGTAGTTTACTTACAACAGCTTATTTTGGATACTTCCAAATGATTATATTAAAATTCTTTATCACTAAATGCAATTTTATTTATTTTCAAAAGTCATACGTAATCACACATTATTTAAAGCTTTTGTGATTTGTTTTCATGTGTGCACATGAGATTTTGAATTGAAAGCTATGGAAATGTGTAGATCATTATACAAATACTAGGTGTTTTGTCACCATTTTCACTACAATATGGATTTCCGTTCTTTAGATAAATTGCATTATATAATGTAAATCCTTTTGAAGAAATTTTCTCTTGAATCATGGTGATAGAGTGCATGTTTTTGAGTAGCTATAAATGAACCCATACTTCATTTCTATGCTACTCAGTTGATTTACAAAGGCTGCCTTCCCCTTGACCCTAAATCAACCTATTTCTAGCCCAACCTTAAGCCATTAAATTTTGATTCACATCCACTTCCAAGCTTAAAGGCTTTTGAAATGTTCAATTTCATTGAAAACTCTACTTTTAATATATTACTCGAAGATAATATGAAGCTAACCTTAGGGATGTCTATGGACTTTATACGAGGGATGTTTCTTCAACTTTTAAAAACAGCCTTAGAAAGATTAATTAAAACCTGAGTGATATGCATTTAGGGTATTTCTAATAGGCAAAAGTTATATCTGAACTCACCTAAAGCTTGAGATGTATCATTTGAGGGAAGATGGTAAACCTAATTTAGCTCACAGCACAGCTTTTATCTTCACTGTTGGAGATCACAGACAACAAAGCTGCTGTAGAGTAGGCTCTGGTGTCTATAACAGGGGAGAAAATAACCTTTCTCCTAGATGGGCACATTCTAAAGTGTGTAATCTAATGGTCCTTCCATGTTTAGGTAGCAGTTTTAAACTCATCTGGGACCATCCCAACCTTGTGATTAATATTCTATGGATTGATGGAGTGGGGCGGTAGGAGAGGAAGGTTGAGGGTCAGCAGAGGAAGCTATAGTGGCCTTTGGTAAGACTGCTTTAGTAAATAGAAAACATGTTTATAAATTTTAGACATCATGAAGCAAATATATCTGGTTCCCCTCTACCTATGTATTTTTTTTTAAAGTAATGCAAAGCCATGCTACTTAATCTGACCAATGAAGTGCCATTGTAAATTAGAAGCTTAAGAACATGTGCTAAGTACCCATCCTCCTTCCCTGCGTTAAGAATCATGGAAGCATGTGTCAAGGCAGAGTCTCAGTCTGCATCTCTGCAATGCATATGGACTTTGAATAAGAGATCTGTTTGTGTTTTTTAGCCACAGAGATTTGTGGACATTTTATTGCTGCAGTCTAGTTTAGCCAATCCTTACTGACACAAACATTTGTTGAATTCTTTTCATTTAAATGATGCCTTGTAAAACTATCTTAGAATGTTTACTTGATAGGACAGATCAATTGAGTGTTCCAAAGAGTAGAGTCTTGTCTCTGTTACAGCTCTCCTTTCTTCATCTTTAAGTTTTTAGAAAGAGTTATATTAGTTTTCATCCTTCCCAGCTTGTCTTTACTTCGTAGACAACTGAAATTCAGCTTGCACTATGACTTCCAAAATGGAACTTCCAGCTGCTTAATAGGTTGCTTACTGACAGAAGTAATCAGCTTTTTATAAACCTCATCTTGTTCATATTTTCTCCAATTCTTGATTCTTCCTCTTGGGACTCCCTCTTCTTTGATTTCCAGGTCATAATTTACCTTTGGATCATCACCTAGCTCCCTGGACTCTCATTCTCAATTCCTTGATGGTTTTCCTCCTGTTGTCAATGTTCTAAATACTAATATTTCTCAGGGTTTCATCCTTAGTGACTTTCTGACATCAAACATCACTTTTAGGCAATCTTACCCACTCCTTGGTCTTCAACATTTCCTAAGGACTCTTACTTCAGCTTTCACATTTCCTATGAGCCTCAGATTAGAATCTCTCACCACCTAAAGCTTATCCTTTATGTTCTGAGACAATTTACTTTCATCACACCTACCCTTTCCTCTTATTATTCGTACATTCATTGACACCCAAAATTTGGGTATAATTTTGTATTTCATCTTCCGTCCACTGTTCCCCAGTTGTTTCCTATTTCCTCCTATCCCACAGTTCACAAAAAAATGTCATTTCTACTTGCTTAATAGGTCTTGAATCTGTTACCTCCTATGATCATCACTGTTGCATTATGTAGAAATTTATCAATTACAGGCATACCTTGGAGAGACAGCAGGTTTGGTTCCAGACCACCCCAGTAAAGTGAATATCATAATAAAGTGAGCCACACATTTTTTTTGGTTTCCCAGAGCATATACAAATTACGCTGTAGGCTATTAAGTGTGCAATAGCATTATGTCTTAAAAATGTACATACCTTCATTAAAAAATAATTTATTGCTACAAAATGCTAATCATCATCTGAGACTTCAGTGAGTCATAATCTCTTTGCTGGTGGACGGTCCTGTCTTCATGCTGATGGTTGCTAACTAATCAGGGTGATGATTGCTCAAGGTTGGGGAGGCTGCGACAGTTTCTTAACGTAAGACAACAATGAAGTTTGCCACATTGATTGACTTGACTCTTCCTTTCAGGAACGATTTCTCTGTAGCATTCACATTTGCCCTCAGTAGAACTTCTTTCAAAACTGGAGTCAAACCTCTCAAACCCTACTGCTGCTTTATCTACTAAGTTCATGTAATATTCTAAATCCTTTACTGTTATTTCAACAATCTTCACAGCACCTTCACCAGGAGTGGACTCCATCTCAAGAAACCAATTTCTTCTCTCATCCATAAGAAGCAGCTCCTCATCTGTTCATGTTTTATCATGAGATGTCAGCAATTCACTCACATCTTCAGACTCCACTTCGAATTCTAGTGCTTTTACTATTTCTACCACATCTGAAGTCATTTCCTTTGCTGTCTTGAACACCTCAAAGTCATCCATGAGGCTTGAAATCAACTTCTTCCAAACTCTTGTTAATGTTGATATTTTGACCTCTTCCCATGAATCATGAACGTTCTTCATGTCATTTAGAATGGTGAAACATTTTCAGAAGCTTTTCAATTTACTTTGCCCAGATCCATCAGAGGAATCACTATCTATAGCAGCTATGGCTTTACAAAATGTTATTTCTTAAATAATAAAACTTGAAAGTCAAAATGACTCCTTGATCCATGCTCTGCAGAATGGATGTTATATTAGAGGCATGAAAACAACATAAATCTTGTTGCACATGTCCATCAGAGCTCCTGGGGACTAGGTGTGTGGTCAATGAGTAGTAAATACTTTGAAAGGAGTCTTTTTTTCTAAGCAGTAGGTCTCAACAGGGGGCTTAAAATATTCAGTAAACCTTGTTGTAAACAGATGTTTTGTCATCCAAGCCTTGTTGTTCCATTTACAGAGCATAGGAAGAGTAGATTTAGCATAATTCTTGAGGACCTTATGATTTTCACTATGGTAACTGAGCACTGGCTTCAACTTAAAGTCACCAGCTGCATCAGCTCCTTACAGGAGCATCAGCCTGTCCCTTGAATCTTTGAAGCCAGGCATTGACCTCTCTCCTCTAGTTATGAAAGTCCTTGTTGACATCTTTCAGAACAAGGCTATTTCATCTACATTGAAAATCTGTTGTTTACTGTAGCCACTTTCATTTTATAGGTAGTTTTTTAAAAAATAAATTTATTTATTTATTTTTGGCTGTGTTGGGTCTTCATTGCTGCGTGTGGGCTTTCTCTAGTTGCGGCAAGCGGGGGCTACTCTTCATTGCGGTGTGCGGGCTCCTCCTTGCCGTGGCTTCTCTTGCTGCGGAGCATGGGCTCTAGGCACGTGGGCTTCAGTAGTTGTGGCACTCAGGCTCAGTAGTTGTGGCTCACGAGCTCTAGAGCGCAGGCTCAGTAGTCGTGGTGCATGGGCTTTGTTGCTTTGCAGCATGTGGGATCTTCCTGGACCAGGGCTCGAACCCATGTCCCTTGCATTGGCAGGTGGATTCTTAACCACTGCGCCACCCGGAAGTCCCCACCTTCATTTATTATTGTAGCTAGATCTTCTGGATAACTTGCTGTAGCTTCTACATCAGCACTTGCTGCTGCTTCTTGCACTTTTATGTTATGAAGACGGCTTCTTTCCTTACACCTTATGAACCATCCTCTGATAGCTTCAAATTTTTCTTCTACAGCTTCCTCACCTTTCTCAGTTTTCACAGGATTGAAGAGAGGGGCTTGCTCTGGGTTTAGGTTTTGCCTTAATGGAATGTTGTGGCTGGTTTGATCTTCTATCCAGAATACTCACAGTTTCTCCATATCAGCAGTAAGCCTTTTTCACTTTATCATTTGTTTGTTCACTGGAGTAACGCTTTTAATTACCTTCATGAACTTTTCCTTTTCATTCACAACTTGGCTAAATGTTTGCTGCAAGAGGCCAAGCTTTCGGCCTATTGGGTTTTCGACATGCCTTTCTCAATAAGCTCAATTATTTCTAGCTTTTGATTTAAAGAGAGATATGTAACTCTGACTTTCACTTGAACACTTAGAGGCCACTCTAGGGTTATAAATGGGCCTAATTTCAACATTATTGTGTCTCAGGGAATAGGGAGGCCCAAGGGGAAGGATGCAGGAACGGCTGGTTGGTTGAGCAGTCAGAACACACACAACATGTATCGACTAAGTTTGTGCACTGTCTTATATGGGCACAGTTTGTTGCCCCCTAAAACAATTACAATAGTAACAACAAAGATCACTGATCAGAGATCACCATAACAAATACTATGAAAATGTTTGAAATATTTCAAAAATTACCAAAATGTGACAAAGTGAGCAAATGCTGTTGGAAAAATGATACCTATAGATTTGTTGGACACAGAGCTGCCATAAACCATAAACCTTCATCTTATAAAAAGAGCTGTATCCCCAAAGGGCAATAAAATTAAGCACAATAAAATGAAGTGTGCCTGCATTTTGGAATACTGTACTCACCTCCACACTGGATTTAGTACTTCAAGTTCCATCATTCTTCACCTTCATCCATGAGCTCAAATAATTTTAGAATTAAAACTAGATCATCTCTTTCTTAGTTACACTATTTCCATGACTCCCCCATCAAATTCTTAAACTTTTTCTTGAATCCATATCTTACAGAGACATACAAACAAAATACACAAAGAAATACATTTGGGACTTCCCTGGTGGTGCAGTGTTTAAGAATCTGCCTACCAATGCAGGGGACACAGGTTCGAGCCCTGCTCCAGGAAGATCCCACATGATGCGGAGCAACTAAGCCCATGCACCACAGCTACTGAGCCTGCGCTCTGGAGCCCGCAAGCCACAACTACTGAGCCTGAGTGCCACAACTACTGAAGCCCGCACACCTAGAGCCCATGCTCTGCAACAACAGAAGCCACCACACTGAGAAGCCTGTGCACCTCAATGAAGAGTAGCCCCCACTCGCAGCAATTAGAGAAAGCCCGTGCGCAGCAACAAAGACCTGAAGCAGCCAAAAATAAATTAATTAATTAACTTTAAAAAAAAGAAGTACATTTATCTGCTGATGGGTATACAGTCTTTTTCTCTGTCTTCTGGCTCCAACTCCATTCCTACTATACACCAGAAATGACCCTCTTGGAATTCTCAGGCTCCCTGGCATCAAATGTTGAAACCAACACTAAAAACCATACTAATGCTAAACACCACCAACACCACTTCGTAAAGCACAAATTAGATGGCACCTGTTACTTTTCTTGATCCAGTTTTACTTTATTTTTATACCTTGTCTTTACTACATAGTACATATAGCATTTATTTTTAGTTTCATTTGTTATTTTGTCACCCTGAAGTGCTCTTCTTCCTGGTCTTTCTGATTTACTCTTGCTAAAGTTAGTTAAAATTAATTGCAAGCTTTTCTCTTGATGCTCAACTAGAGGTTGTTGTATGTACAGCCCCTTTCCTCATTATTCTTTCCATGTAGCTATTTTTAAAATAGATTGATCAAAATCTTAGCTCGATATCACAGGCTGCAGTATTCAAAGCCTTCCCTGAAAAAAATTTTTTTTCTGGTTTGACCTTTACTTTATTTATTTATTTATTTTAACATCTTTATTGGTGTATAATTGCTTTACAATGGTGTGTTAGTTTCTGCTTTATAACAAAGTGAGTCAGCTATACATATACATATATCCCCATATCTCCTCCCTCTTGCATCTCCCTCCCACCCTCCCCATCCCACCCCTCTAGGTGGTCACAAAGCACCAAGCTGATCTCCCTGTGCTATGCGGCTGCTTCCCACTAGCTATCTATTTTACATTTGGTGCTATATATAAGTCCATGCCACTCTTTCACTTCGTCCCAGCTTACCCTTCCCCCTCCCTGTGTCAAGTCCATTCTCCACGTCTGCATCTTTATTCCTGTCCTGCCCCTAGGTTCTTCAGAACCTTTTTTTTTTTTTTAGATTCCATATATATGTGTTTGAAGTTGGTTCTAAAGGGAGAAAAGAGTGCCTCTTCACATTCTTTAAGATTAAAAACTCTTGAGCTGTTAGTTTTCCATAATTTTCTGAGAAACATTATGCAATAAAACAAAAAAATTGACATATGAATGATGGAAAGAGCACTGTGGAAGCACTAGAGTACTTGGTTTAGTGGTAACTGAGGTTTAGTGTCATCCTTGCCTTTCCCAAGCACTGAGTGTTCAGTCTTAACTCCCATTATGTAAACTGCCCCATTGTTTCTAAAATAAAACCCTTTTATGTATTAGCTAATTTGAATTGGATTTATGTCACTTACATTTAAGCATTTTTCACTTCTACACACATAACCCAAAAAATTTGGTAATATAGTTCAGAAAGTTAAGAATTTCCCTAGATTTTACTTAAGGATCCCAACTTAAGCAAATCTCTGCTAGACAAAGTTCTTCCATCTTTTCTCTGTGTCTTCATAGTTCTTCATTCAGAAGACATTTATAGTTCAATCATGCTTCTTTAACTTGGTTTATGGTTTGTCACCACCCACCCCTTAACTCTCACCCTTTACTGGAAAAAAACTGTGTTGTATTCATTTCTCTAATTCTCTTTCTTTTATGATTATTATTTAATGTTTGAATGTAGAAGGCAGTAGAAAAAATTTAACTTATGTGATACTCTGAAGATTACTGCAGATTTTTGAAAGGTAAATAGAACATTAGAGGTCAAGTAATTTTGTGTCCTAATATATAAATATATATTCTTGAGAGCCCTTGATAGCTGACCATCCACCTCTGTTTAAACATGTTACTGATTCATGAGATAGCTTGTTCTACCAATGGATAACTCAATTGGTGTAAATTGACATACAATGGCAAGGCCAATTTTTAATTTCCATAATCACAGAAAATACTTTTTGAAGTTACTGTATTTGTCAGGTAGGGCTGCCATAACAAAATACCACAGACTAGGTGGCTTAAACAATAGAAATTTATTTTCTCACAGTTTTGGAAGCTGGGAGTCCAAGATCAAGGTCTTGGCAGGGTTGGTTTCTCCTGAGGCCTGTTTCCCTGGCTTGCAGATGACCTCCTTCGTTCTGTGTCCTTGTATGTTTTTTTGCTGGGCATGTACACACCTAGTGTCTTTTTGTCTTCTTAGAAGGACACCAGTCACACTGCATTAGGGCGCCACCCTTATAACCTCATTTAACCTTAATTACCTCCTGAAAGGCCCTATTCTGTCAAACTTGGGGCTAGGACTTCAACATATAAATTTGGTGTGGTACTTATCTTTAGATTTCTTTCTGCTCACATAATCAAGAAGCCATATTGTAATTTTAATCAATGATCCTGAAAAACTTCCACTTGGCTTATAAATATTAACTTGGTCTTTTTAATTCAATTACTGGCAGTGAACCATTTCATGCTCTGTATAATTTACAAATATCCTGATTAATAAGAACTAATGACAAAATTATTATTTCCCTTACTACTTTTGTCATATTTCCTTCACTCACCTTTAGGGAGCATGATCCACTTCCTACTAAAAGATACTAATTTTATGAAAAATAAGCAAGGTAAGGTAGGAGAGTAGTTTCTCTGAAGAATCACTACAATTTTATTAACAAAAATCTAGCCAGTGCACAAAGCACAACAGCTTAAATTTCCACTGAAATAATTTTGGTTATAAATTAGAGTGTTTGATATCAAATATGCATATTTCATCTTTTTCTGAATGACAGTGACCATATGCAGCTTTTCAACCATGTAAATTTTATTAGATATGAATACACTAGCATAGCCAATTTAATGACATATGGTAAGGATCATATTTCTTTCACTTTTTACTTGAATTTTTATCATAACTAACTTTAATTTCATAATAATCTAAGAGATTATCTGAATATATCAGTAATGATCTCTTGACATTCATTCTATAGTGATTAAGTTGATGCTTTTTGTATATATATTTTGGAAATTCTTAGTAGGATGAACATAAGGAATTTAGGGTTAACTATTTTAATTTAATTGATAAGGTGATTATAATGCCTCACTGCTTATAATACTTACCTTGCCCCTCCACATTAGTAGCCACTGCTACTTCTTTATACCTTAGTAAGCAGCCGTAATTTTTACTTGAGTACTGTCTGTACAAAGACAGAAAATTATGGATTCTCCCCAGATTTACTGAATACTACCTATTGAACCATCTAAGAGTCTGAAACAGGCAAAGGGATCAAAACAGTAGTTTAGATAGAAAAGAACAGTCATACAGAAAAAGGGAAATATAAATTGTCTAAATTTTTTTAAATGATATATATTTACTAGATGAAAATTTCAGGAAAGCAGTACCCTTTGTGGTTCATGTGATTACTTATTGCTGTATAGTATCTTTTTTATAATGACTTCTTACTTTTTATGTAAGAAGAATTTTTTTTTCTTTTTACTATTTAGGTAAAGTTGAATATTATAAATGGGGTTTATAGCAGTATATAGAATGAGACTTTTTTTTTTTTTTTTTTTTTTTTT
>NW_020171819.1:1506536-1559521 GCF_003031525.2 Neophocaena asiaeorientalis asiaeorientalis | reverse complement strand
TTTTTTTTTTTTTTTTTTTTTTTTTTTTGGCGGTACGCAGGCCTCTCACTGTTGTGGCCTCTCCCGTTGCGGAGCACAGGCTCTGGACGTACAGGCCCAGCGGCCATGGCTCACAGGCCTAGCCGCTCCGCGGCATGTGGGATCTTCCCGGACCGGGGCACGAACCCGTGTCCCCTGCGTCGGCAGGCGGACTCTTAACCACTGCGCCACCAGGGAAGCCCGAGACTTTTCTTTTTAAAGTACAGATTAGAAGGTTGGGTATTAAGCCTAATTAAACTATAATACAAAGCTACAGTAATCAAAACAGAATGGTACTGGCACAAAAACAGACACATAGATCAGTGGAACAGAATAGAGAGCCCAGAAATAAACCTACACACATGATCAATTAATCTACAATAAAGAACGAAAGTATATACAATGGAGAAAAAGACAATCTCTTTAATAAGTAGGGCTGGGAAAACTGGGCAGCTAATTGTAAAAGAATGAAACTCTAACACCATATACAAAAATAAACTCAAAATGGATTTAAAGACCTAAGTGGAAGACCAGAAATCATAAAACTCCTAGAGGAAAATATAGGCAGAATAAACTGTAACAATATTTTTTTGGATCTGTCCCCCAAAGCAAAGGAAACAAAAGCAAATATAAACAAATGGGACCTAATTAAATTTAAAAGCTTTTGCACAGCAAAGGAAACCACTGATGAAACAAAAAGACAACCTACTGAAAGGGAGAAAAATATTTGCAAATGATATGACTGATAAGATGTTAATATCCAAAATGTATCAACTGCTCATGGAACTCAACATCAAACAAACAAACAACCTGATTTAAAAAGGCACAGAAGACATGAATAGACATTTTTCCAAAGAGGACATGTAGGTGGTCAACAGGCACATAAAAAGATGCTCAACATTAAGGAAATGCAAATCAAAACCACAATGAGATATCACCTCACACCTGTCAGAATGGTTATCATCAAAAAGACCACAAAAAACAAATATTGGTGAGGATGTGGAGGCACGATATAGGGGTAGGGGATTAAGAGGTACAAACTATTATGTATAAAATAAACTAAAAGGATCAATTGTACAGCATGGGATATAGCCAATATTTTATAGTAACTAAAATTGGAGTAGAACCTTTAAATATTGTGAATTACAATATTGTACCCCTGTAACTTATGGAATATTGTACTTCAACTATACTTCAATTAAAAAAGAAAATAAAAAATAGATAAGCCACAAGGATATACTGTATAGCACCAGAATTACAGCCATTATCTTGTAATAACCCATAAAGGTGTATAATCTGCAAAAATACTGAATCACTAAGTTGTACATCTGAAACTAATATGATATGGGAAATCAACTATATCTCAGTAAATAATGAAATCATGAAAAAATGTACAAAGTTTATGTTACATGATTAATTATAAAACTCATTTTTCATACAAAAATTCTATTAAAATAGGGACAGCCCTCAGCAACATATAATAATTAACACCCTGAGGTATTCTTTAGCAATAAGGAATCTCTGTCCTGTCACAATCTGTTTCATAATCTTGGCAATCTCAACTTCTCAGAGTTAGAGACAGGTTTTGTGAAGGAACTCTCTACTCTTGAGACTGGAAGGAAGACAAGTGGATGAGAATAAAAGGCTTCAGTTCGCTACACCTCTCAGGTGCTTACTTCTCTGGAGGAGGTGATGTTCACCTCTGGTCGAGACCATGAGGACTGTGGTGGAGCCAGAAACGTCTTTCTGAGGCTTTTACCTCTTAGATCTCCCTATGAAGAAATTAAAATACCTTCAAACGTGAAAGAAATATGTATATTTTGGGAGATCCTCTAGCTGCTTTAGATCGAATAGAAACATTCCCTGTTACAATAAAGTAGTCAACAATTTCTTTCCAAATTTTTTAGATATTTTCCAGATGTGTTATCCAATAAGCCCACATTTTACATATTTAACAGTATGACTTTAAGATTTTTGAATAATCTTCATTATTATTCTGTGGCTTTAAAAAGTTTGGAAATTGTTATAGCAGAGAAAGAGCATTGTTTTGGTTGTTTTATTAAGGGAAGCCTCCAAGCTATTTCTGAAAATTATCTCCACATGTGTAGAGAAACTAGGTTAACTGAAAGAAGGAAAAAATAAAGATTCATAAGAAAATCTTTACTATGGAACTATTACTGTGAAATATACTAACAAAAAAAATCAAACGTAAATTAACTCATGTATCTTTTCCAATATATAGTTATGTTAAGTCCATTTGATCACATAAACCTATTTTTTTTTCTGAATAGAAATCTAATGCAATATTACATTCAAATATGCTTTCCTTTCTGAGAACAAATATCATATATTAACGCATATATGTGGAATCTAGAAAAATGGTACAGATGAACCGGTTTGCAAGGCAGAAATGGAGACACAGATGTAGGGAACAAACCTATGGACGCCAAGGGGGGAAAGCTGAAGTGGGGGTGGTGGTGGTGGGATAAATTGGGAGATTGGGATTGACATATATACACTAATATGTATAAAATAGATAACTGGGGCTTCCCTGGTGGCGCAGTGGTTGAGAATCTGCCTGCCAATGCAGGGGACACGGGTTCGAGCCCTGGTCTGGGGAGATCCCACATGCCGCGGAGCAACTAGGCCCGTGAGCCGCAACTACTGAGCCTGCGCGTCTGGAGCCTGTGCTCCGCAACATGAGAGGCCACGATTGGGAGAGGCCCGCGCACCGCGATGAAGAGTGGCCCCCACTTGCCACAACTAGAGAAAGCCCTCGCATAGAAACGAAGACCCAACACAGCCAAATTAATTAATTAATTAAAAAACAAAAAGTTGCAAAATGTAATTTAAAAAAATAAATAATAAAATAAAATACCACCTTTAAAAAAAAAAATAGATAACTAATAACAACCCACTGTATAAAAATAAATGAATAAAATAAAATTCAAAAAAATATGCTTTCCTTTCTTGATGATAATTTTTAATAAACATAACATAGAAATGAATCCATTGTGTAGTATAAATATTTTTATGTACGTGCTCATGTTATGTGCTGATCAAAGGCCCATCACATTTAAGTACATGTTCTAGAAAAGCAAATTTCCTTTATGTATAAGAAATATGCAGTGAAAGCGTAGAGTCCTAACACAACATTGTTAATCAACTATACACAATATAAAATAAAAATTAAAAAAAGAAATATGCATGCCGTATTTTAAAATTAAATGAATAAAGCAAAAATTAAAATGGATATGATGAGTGACTGTTTTTAAGCATGTTTTCTACAAATTTGCAGATATGTAATTTCCATCAGTTTCCCTATTCTTAAGTTTTAAGCTCATTGATGTTCATCCCTAATGTAGACATTTGTTACTCTTGTATGAAAATTCATACAGTGACTATTTTTCTATCTTAAATTCCATTTAGATTAAAGAAAATACATTACCTTAAGTGAATTTAAGCACAATATCGATTTATTTTTTTTACTATGTGATAACCTGAACTCATCCTGTGACATTTACTTTAAAATAAATGGAAGAAAAACTCAGATAAGTAGTTTGCCTTTAAGATACTATGGTATATAACTTCTGAATATGTTTACACCTGATAGCTTAAGAGCATTAGTAAGTTTTGGAAAGCATCTAAAACTTTACGTTTAAATATTGTATATATGCATACGATATGTGTGTTATATATATATAAAATATGTATACTAATGTCTACTTTTCAATAAAGCCTGCAAAAACAAGACTCGTGAAGAAGAAACAAAAATAAGTTTTTCAAAATATTTTTCATTAGTCTTAGTATCATTAAAAAGGTTTTTGTTTGGTAAAGATTTTTTTTTTTTTAATAAATTTATTTGTTTATTTTTGGCTGTGTTGGATCTTTGTTGCTGTGCGCGGGCTTTCTCTAGTTGTGGCGAGTGGGGGCTACTCTTCATTGTGGTGAGCAGGCTTCTCATTGCGGTGGCTTCTCCTGTTGTGGAGCACAGGCTCTAGGCACGCGGGCTTCAGTAGTTGTGGCTCACAGGCTCTAGAGCGCAGCTCAGTAGTTGTGGCTCGCGGGCTTAGTTGCTCCGCGGCATGTGGGATTCTCCCGGACCAGGGCTCGAACCCGCATCCCCTGAATTGGCAGGCGGATTCTTAACCACTGAGCCACCAGGGAAGCCCAAGACTTGTTCTTTCCTAACTTTTTTCTTTGAATTTCCTGGGATGAACTGGACCCTGAAATATGATTCTAAATGGGATTCTAATAATAAAATTAATTTTTATTACCATAAAATAGCAATAGAATATTTATCTAAGTTAACTGATATGTTCAAACTTGTCTTTAAGTACCTACACAAATCCAAGCCAATAATAACTGTTCTAAATAAAATTAGCTTTTCTTAATAAAAAGGCTAGAATTAATGGAAGAGTGAAAAAAGCTTTTGTATTTTTGAAATGCATTATTTATCCTTGGTTCAAACATTGCTTTCTGTAAACAGAATCTCTTGAGAGTCAATAATAGAATGAATAATAGTCATTAGTATCAGCCTGCATTTATATGTGCTGACACATTTTTCATGTCACTGGTAATCTGCTAGTATTTTGCAACACAATGAAAACCTATTTGGTTAGAAAATTACAGAAGCATAGAAAAGTAGATTATCATCTTTCTGGGCAGCCTTTATTTATAAGGCAATTCCCTTAGCAGTATTTCTCATTTGATTAGTTTAATGGAGGAGTAGAAGTATAAATATTTAAGTACATTATGAAAACAAGATGGTAGGTAATTATTGGTAAGGCTTTTATTTTTATGATTAACTTCTCCTAAAAGGGAATCGTTAACAGAATAATTTTTGAAGGATACAGAGACTCAGGTTAATAGCACGCGGTACTTTCTGCTCTAACAAGAGAAAGCAAATCAAGAGTGTTGCTGTATAAAGAAAAGATACATTTGAAGTCAGTCAAGCTATCTTCCTTTATTAACCGGGAAACTCTGAGAGGAAGGACACAGTGTCTAGTGTATGAAATATGAGCGATTTTGAAACACTGTGGAAATCAGAAACATAGGCATTTTCAAAGGAAGATTAATTAATATTCAAATAACTTACATAGTTGTAACAAACCAGAACTGTTACTGTAGTTGGTATGTATCATCTAATTTGCTCTTCACAATAATCCTATGAACATCTTTGGTCTGTTGGAAGAACTGTGTGAGAAAAGTCTCAGAAAGGTTACAGTTACAGGGAGTTTTCTGAAAGCTAGCCCAGTGTTTTTTTCACTCATGCCAGGAGTAGAACTTCCACACCTTCCACAGAAAGGTGCCAATAGTTTTACTTGGGTACAACTCTAAGAAAAAAAGTTGTAAATGTGAACAGAAGGCAGAATACCTTTTAGTAAATCAGAAGGAACTGGGCTAGGTACCCAGAAATGTCAGCCTTGTTCTCTTAGCCATTTTGGTATATTTTCTACAGACATGGTTCATAGAAACAAAACACTTTTATTGTTTTAAAGATCAGGAAAATGAGATAGCTGTCTTCCTATACCAGTGGAAAAGTACTTTTTAGTCTTTTATTGCATTCTTTTTGCAAAACTCTATAATGTGTTGTATAATTACTCTTTCTTATACAAGTGGGAAAAATAGATAATGTAGATGAAATGTCCAGGCTTTATATTTCATATAAGTAGTTACAAGTCATCTCAGCAGCTGCAGGATTGGGGGAAAAATAAATAATTGTAACTTTCTGAATTTAGTTTTGACTTTTGTCAAACCTTCAAAAATTCTTTGAAGATCTGGATTTCTCTGATTTTTGAATTGAATATTTCCACTAATAATTGGCTTTATGGGTGTAGCCAAGATGTAGCTCTCGTTTTGTGGAGCAGGCTCACAACACTGAATACAGGAAGAAAAGCTTCTTAAATGAAGGAATGAGACAATAATGGACATTTGATCTGCTAGTACCTAGAGCAAACAATGAACTGACTAAGCTCTTAAGGAACTTCCAACAAAGCTGCATTAGGGGCATTTGTTCCTACTTTAAAGCATAACTATTTAGAGTGGGAGAGAAAAGAGGAAGACATAATTTGTCAGAGAGCAAGCCCAAAGTAAGGTGAAGCTTTGAAACTACTGGATGGGGAAGACCTTCAAACACAACTAAACATTAATCAAAAAACAATTGAGTATTGACGCATTTCTGTGAGCTTATCTATAAGTCAAACAATGTTACAAAAACTGGAAAAATAAAGATTGTGGGGAAGTTGCACAATAGAAACCAAAAATTCTGGCTTTTAATTTTTACTCAAAAGCACTCTTAAAATAAATTCTCAGTAAAGGAGAATTCTCACAAAGCAGCAAAGTCACAGAAATCTCAAACTCAAAATCTCAAAACTCATAAATTCTCATTATATACAGTTTAATAAATTTGTAATATTATTAAGTATGGCAAAACACCACATGGCTTGACAAATGGCTTTTGACATTTATTTAAACATTTAAAAATGTGTTCCTAATATAATATGTCAAGGTGACCACTGTTTATTCAAATTGTGCCATGGAACAATATTTCCCATAATTAAATTATATAGCTGACTAGCATTAGCACAGGTGAGAGGTAATAGAGAAATTTTTGTGACCTGGCCATATTTATGATTCATCTTTTATTTTTAATACAAAATTTCCATGTTTTAAAATGTAATTTAGGGTCATCTTTTATTTTGTTGAATAGGTATTTCCATATGTCCCATGTAACAAGATGATCAGAATTTAACAATGATGTAAAATATCATCATTAGAGTAATATGTGAATATGCTGGAATGGAATATACATACAATATTTTCATATTGCTTTTAAAATGAGTTAAAATGGAACCTTCATCTCTTTTAATGTTACTGTCACAGTTAAAAGGCAGATATATTTACTTCCATGATAATGCACATATGTAAATATGTGAGACATGAGTCTAAAATTAAAACAAAAAGCTTTCATGTGCTCTTTCTTCATATGTATTTCACAGTCATTTTTTCTTGCCCCTCTCCTTTCTTACTTTTACATTTCATGTAGTTAAGTCTTCTCGGTGCCTTATTTCTTATTTAAATTTGAGCCACCTGTTCTCATATTTGTGACTTTTTCTTTCAGTTTTTTAAAAGTAATGGTATTACACGATATTTTACATACATACATACAATACAGATACATATATATGTATGTATTCTTGGGAAACCACCACTCAACCTAAGAACTAGAATATTACCAACATTGCTGAAACTATCTGTGTGCCTCTCTAATTTCATCTTCCATTCTTCTTCCCACATCTAGTCATAAACACTATCCTGTGTTTTTAATAATTATTCACTTTCATTTATTAAAATATAATTTACCATATTTGTATATGACCAAAACATATAGATTGTGTTGTTGTTTTGAATTTATATAAATGGAATCATGTTGTACACATAATTAGAGACAGCTTTTTCACTCAATATCATGCATGTAAGATTGACCCATGTCACTAGCCATGCGTTTCTGGTTCATTCATTTTCACCAATATGTAACAGTTCACTTTGTGAATAAATCCAATTTTATATTTCTACTTTTTTCACATTGGCTATTTAGTTGTTTTCCGTAGTGGATTGAATAGTGTCTCCTCAAAATTCATGTCCACCTGGAACCTCAGAATGTGACTTTATTTGCAAATAGGTTTTTGCAGATGTAACTAATTAAGGATCCTGAGAGAAAATTATCCTGGATTAGGGTGGACCCTGAATCCAAAGACTATCATCCTTATAAGAGGAGAGGGTGCAGAGACAAGAGAAAAAAAGCCAAGTAAATACAGAGGTAGAGAGTTATGCTGTTATAACCAAGGAATGCCAGGAATGCCAGGAGCCTGGAAGATGCAGAGGATTAGAATCTCTGGAGGAACCTGGCCCTGCCCACACCATAATTTCAGACTTCTGACCTCTGGAACTGAGATGGAAGAAATATCTCTTGTTTTAAGCCCTCATCACATCCTCTATGTCTCTTTATCTCTATTTTGTATCACAACTTTTGAGTCTCTGGTCCTCATCCTGGTAGCACCTTCAGGCGTGTCTTAGATATTTCTAATTCTTTCTTCAGAGGTGTTTCATATGTTGGTGAACCCATTCACTGAGCTGTAAATTTCAATAGTTTCACAGATTGTTTATTTTCCTTCCATGCATTTTTATACTATTCCTTTCCTGACAATTTTTCTTATTCTATTCCACTTTTTTTTTCTTATTCTTATTCCACTTTGAGCTGCAAATCAGAATTAATTTTGCAATAGAAATAACTTTATGAATGACTGTTCATATTCTATGGAGATAGAATAACTATATAAATTATTTGACCTCCATTTACTAACTATAAATGTTTATCACTTTATTAATTGATATATATAATTAATTAATATATATTATTTATAAAAGTGCACCACATAGGTAAATTAAATAACATTTAAAACAAGCCCAAACTTTTAGCAACCTCTAGAAACTTTGTTTTTTTGCTTTGACAACATTACCTCTTTAAATATAAAAGTGGTAATAATAATATTTCCTTCAGCCTATTATTAATAGGTAATAGCAATTATTTGGAAATATCATCATAAGAATTCTGATTCTACTGAAGTTCAGGTCTATTTAGCAAAGTACACATAGAACATACTCTTTTCAACTTGTCAGTACATATTAATGTGCACTTTTGATTTTATGGTGCATAGCAGACATACAACTTTTATCAAAACAGCTATTGTTTTTCAGAGATCTAAAGCATAAGTACTGAGAGGACTATTTGTATCATTGAGGTGAATGCTAAATGGATTTAGATACATTTGTTATTAATATTATTTCTGTTACTAAATATTTTATGTTTGAACTGTTCTCCCAAATGACAAATAGGAAAATATGTATATATAGTTTCCCTTTTTAAAATTTCATCTTAATTGTTGTTATATACAAGTGGATGACACTAGTGATGGGTTAAAAAGAAAGAACTCCTGTTTCCAAGGTAACCAGTCTAAATTAATAGCAGCCATACAGAGCTTCATGTTCAGAATATAATGTAAAAGGTTCAATCTGCAGTTCAGAAAAGAAAGCCAAAATTGTTATATTTTAAGATTGGTTTGGAAACGTTTTTACATTTCAAAAGTTTAGGCCTAGAATTTTAATTTCAATTAGGCAGTAATATTTCTTTCTCAAAACAAAAACTAAAACTAATTTTTTCTGATAAAATTTCAGATTGAGGCAGAAATGCCACTGGTTTTCCTCAATAATTCCATGATCTACATAACAGAATATGAAATAAGCTATAACAATTCTCCAATGAAATATTCTGATGGAGAACTAACCCTAATCATTGTCCTCAAAGTCCACGTAAACTTCTCTTACTCTCATGCAGGTATTTATTCATTCCTTCATTTATTCTATCTATCCATCTATCCATTCATCCACCTATTACACATGCCTGTCTTCTGTTGTTCTTCTACATTTTAAGAAACACAGGTAGTAAAAAGATGGACCTGAGGTCTGCTCACGTGTGTACTCATTCCAGAGTCTGAACTCTTAGCCTCTATGCTATAATGTCTCACAGAAGAGAGTATAGAAGAGTGAAAGAAAGAATTTACAGAGAAGGCATAAGTGATCCAGTAGACGTAATTTATTAAAGCATTGTTGCAGAGGAAGGCTTTAAAATTTCTGAGCTAGCTAGTATTAAGACAAAAGTAAAGGAAAGTTCAGATAGATGAAAACAGTGGGCAATTAATGAATGCTGTAGATTTGAAATTCTAGTAGTTTCCAAGGGTAATGATGGTCAAAACTAAGTTTACAATTGTAGAGTTTACGTTTAATAAATTGCTCTGTGTGGGACATCCCTGGTGGTCCAGTGGGCAAGACTCTGTGCTCCCAATGCAGGGGACACAGGTTCAGTCCCTGTTTGGGGAACTAAGACCCCACATGCCACATGGCACAGCCTTAAAAAAAAAAAATTGCTCTGTGTGTGTGTGTATGTGCGTAACTCAGAGACTTAGTTAATTTTGCACACAAAAGTTCACTCATATAGTGACGGAAGTGTTTTCACAAAAACCTTTTAATATCAAATATCCAAGTCAGTAAGAGCAAGGAACTGATGAGAATAGAGTGCACTAATTTGGATGGAACACATTGAACACATATTCGTTGAACTTTTCCATTAGTTTCTGCTACTATCTATTTGTAGGGAATGAGAGTGAGAAGGGATGAATATTAAATAATTAATGCCTTGATCAGGTATAACTAGCTAGATACAGTCCTGTCCTGAAATCCACATGAATGTCACAAAGTGGACCACTTTGGCTGGGTTAATAGGTGATATCAAGAGAAATATTGATAAGAGAAACAAAGTACTTAGATCCTAAGCCTAAAGAGGACAAGAGAGTTCTTCCTGTATATTAAACCATGGTTAGCAAAACTTTGGAGACAGGAAAATATTTTTTCCTGTATATCATGTTATGAAGAGTTGAGCTTCTCCCTGAAAGCTTATTGATTTATGAGGAAATAAAAGAAATTTTTAATCTAAAGGCCAAATCCGCCTTAGAGTACTGACAGCAGAATCCATTGTATAAGACTGTCCTAAAATAAGATCCAAAAACTTCTGAATTCTCATGACTGGAGTACATGTGAAGCACATTTATACCAAATTTCTCTCTATTGTAAATAAGATTAGGCAGGAAAGAAAAAATCATTATTTTAGTGTCATGTGGGTTTTATTCATCTCTATGTACTTAGAGAGTGATAGGCATAAAATGATTATCTACTAAATTCCTGAGACAGTTAAATAATATTTAGAAATCATCATCTTGTTCAAATCCACATAACTATTCAAGCTATAAATCAATATACTCTGAACTATAAGAGATGCAAAGTAGTTTAAGACTTGATTTTTGCCTTCATGAGAATTACGAAACCTCGTACGTGCAGTGCTAAACTACAAATCTTACATTAGAACTTACGGTTCAATTTATGAAATTTTTATTCAATATTCTCAATTTAAAAAATCCCTGGCCCCTGGCTGATGGATTTCAACTTTGTGGCAAAGTGAGGTAGTTCATTCTATATTTTTAATATTTCTGACTGGCAGAGAGTTCTTACTTAGTAAAATTCTGTTAGAATTGGTCAATTCTTCAAGTTTCCTCTGGCAGTCTTCCTCTAAATATCATCCACTCTTTCATCTGCATTTTAAAGCTTTCTCTTTCTGTTTGTTCTTTATTTTCTACATACAGATATGCCTGAAACTATGGTTAAAGTACATTTCCCTCTAGGAATTTTTGTCTCACCTCTTCATAGCAAAAGTAGGCTAAATAGCTCTATGTTTTCTTAAGAGTATGAATGTGTTTTTACCCACACATGTAAGGTTCTGTGCTAACCACTAAAAGATGTGCAAAGAGAATTAAAAAGAATTTAGAGAAACAAGTTGAATATAAATACATTGATAATTAATAATACAAGGCAGTAAGATGGGTCAACTATATTATAGAAATCTATGTTATATATATTTAGAGGAGATAGACATAAGTTTGCATTAGTGAATCAGAAGGTTTTATATAAGCTATACAGCTTAAGCAGATTAATCTTAAAGGCAGAGTAGAAATTTAATGGAGAAGAAAGGTACAACAAAACTATGTATGTGAGAGGGAAACAATTTGGTAGTGTGGAGCACTACAAGGGTTAGTTCAAGTTGAAAACTTAATAATAATGAAATAGAAGAGATATTATTTTGGAGATATATGTTATTTTTGAAATCATAAAAATGACTTTTGTATGCCTTACCCAAGTTTTTGGTCAGCTTTAAATTGGCTAGTTATCATATCCTAAACACAAAAGATCAATTTTAAAATAATCATGACAATTCTTATTCCTATTCCATCACATTTCATATTTTTCCCTTTTCTGACACTTACATAGAATTATACATGTTATTTCTTTCTCCTACTGCATATATTACAGTGGTGAAGTAATTGAAATGAGTTCAGGTAGATACTACATACAATGTATTTCAATTATTAATTAATCAGATTTGATCCTATAATAATACAGAAGAATATTTGACAATGCAAATGTGTGAAGAACCATAAACATCCAGCTGAAAATTTTGACTTCTAAAAATTTACTTTTAATATTTCTGAAATAATATAATTATGCAATGTAATTAAGATACAGATTTCATTTTAATTTCTAATGAAATATGTATGCAATGTTATCATGAATATCCTGTAACTATTTTAAAGCTAATTATACCATTTATTATTCATTGATATGTTAATTCTTAATAGACTAGATACTCAAATGGAAAAAACATTTTTTTTTTCTTTTTTTTTGCGGTATGTGGGCCTCTCACTGTTGTGGCCTCTCCCGTTGAGGCCTCTCCCGTTGCGGAGCACAGGCTCCAGATGCACAGGCTCAGCGGCCATGGCTCACGGGCCTAGCCGCTCCGCGACATATGGGATCTTCCCGGACTGGGGCACGAACCCGTGTCCCCTGCATTGGCAGGCGGACTCTCAACCACTGTGCCACCAGGGAAGCCTCAAATGGAAAAATATTTCTGATAGAAAAGACGTTGTGAAAATTGCCAAAATTCAACATGAACATGGTTGCCTCTAGGGAATAGAGCTTTTGAGGGGGAGGGAAGGGAGATGACGAGTGAGTATCAAGCAAGATATATTTAAAATATGAGGGTTAATAATAATAAACTTTATTAACAAATATATTTTAAATCTATGAATGATGTATGAATCAATTCTACCAAGTATTGGTTGATGTTAGGCATTTTAAATTATTTTGTTGTTTCATAATAAAATAAATTTTATTTTATAAATAAAATTTTAAATATTTTTTAAAAATAAAAATTTTTATTTTTAAATTTAAAAATAAATTTTGAAAAATTGACAACAATGTGTGCCGACAAGGATGTGAAAATGGAACTCTCATACATTACTGGCAGCAGTGTAAACTTTGAAGAATCATTTAGCTGGTTTCTATAACATTAATTGTACACTTACAATATGATTTAGCAATTCTACTCCTAGGTATTTTAAAAAAGGAAATAACAATGTATGTCCCCACAAAGTCCCGTACAGGAAAGTTCTTAACCTCCTAATTTATAAAAGCCCCAAACTAGAAACAATCCAAATTCCCATTAACAGGTGAATGAAAAAACATTATGACACATCCATTCAATGGAATCCTACTCAGCAATAAAAATAAACTACTAACATAGACAAACAGATGAATGAATTTCAAAAAACATTATATTGAGAAAAAGGAGTTCCACTGTATGGAGGTAGGGGAGGAAGGCTCCGAATGATTGTTAGAGGCACAGTCATTCAATTGTGGGAACATTCTGGGTGATGAAAATATTCTACATCCTGTCTTGGTTGGTAGCTACATAGCCTATACAGTTACCAAATCTCACAAAAGTGAACGAAAGTTCTGTGCATTTCATGTTATATAAATTATACCTCAATTAACGCCTGTAAGAAAAAGCTTCTTTAAAAAAAATTTTTATTGAAATATAGTTGATTTACAATGTTGTGTTAGTTTCTGGTGTATAGCAAAGTGATTAATTTATATATATATTATATATATTCTTTTTCATATTATTTTCCATTATGGTTTTTTATAGGATATTGAATATAGGTCCATGTGTGATAAAACAGGAATTTGTTGTTTATAAAAAGCTTCTAAATGGAAATTTTTAATCAAGTTTCACACAAAATATAAAATGTTCATTTCTGTATATTTAAATAAGTTTTCAGATTAAACATATATCTTAAAATTGCTTGTAGAGCAATTTTTTCTAAAAATGCAAAATGTTAAATATTAAAAAATATCATATTTTGGTTATGATATATGCTTTAAACAAGACCAATAAACTCCAGTATAAAATTAAAAGGAAAATATTGAAATACAGAGCTCTGATTTTAATTTTTCACTTGTCTGTTATATTTGATATGTATAATAGTGAAATTATAACTTTGTTCTATCATTTTACTCTTTACCAAAAAGTATTTAGTACTTCAGCCTACAATCAAAAAATGTTTGCCATTAAGTGGATTTCATTTACTGGAAATGTCACTACTGCTGAAAATATCAACTTTGATGTAATATAAATAATATTTGAATAAAAATGAATAAATCAAACACATATAGAAATGTGAACAGCTATAGTTGCCCAATTTAGCTGACTTCTAAAAGAAAGTTGTCTTTGGTCAAAAAAAAAAAATCAGCCCTCTAGAATTGAGATACTAGTGTATCATTTATTATTCATAAAGTAGATCCAAAATAAAAATTGTATTGAATTTTAGCATATAGAAAGTCAGGGAGACTACAGAAAGAGAAGCTTGACTTTCCAAGTAGGGGATTAAGACATAGAAGGATCCTAGGTGACCCTTGACTGATCTTTGGTCAAACATGATATTTATAAAATTTATGATTACTTCTTCTAACATGGAAAATAAATGGAATTAGCAAATTAAATCTGCTGCCTTTTGTTCTTATGTAAATCAAATTAAGATCCTTTCAAAGTACATAAACTGTATATACTGCAATGAGAAAATGAACATCATGTTTGCCATATTCCTCTGAGAAATCTTTTGATTTAAAAAACTGAGCTTACTTTCAGTTTCTCTTTCTCTTAATAAAAGAAGTGTCTCTTGAAATGTCTCAATGAAATAATAAAGATTTAATTGGATTTTACTACAGATCACCATTTTTTTCCCACAGAAGATAATAAATGCAGTCACAACACTTATCTCCCACAAAGTCATAAAGCTTGGCAGTAATTGTTCATCAAATCTCCTTCTATTTTACCATCATCCTTCCGCCAGGAGAACAAGTTAGTCATGCAGTATCAGTAAGCCTTGGGCTTTCAATGGTGATTGTTAATAATAGTACTCAACGGTGCTTAGTTTGTGTTTGGTAATAAGCCCCTTACAAATATTAACTAATTTATTTTTCCAACGTTTCTAGGTGTAAACTATTATTATCACAGATGTTGCATGACCTACCCAAGGTCATCTGGTTAATAAGTGATGGATCCAGGCTGATGGCTTCCAGGCTTCACATTCAGTCTCTATACCTACTCCACTGTGTGGTAGAAGGAAAGCAGTGCATGTAATAAGTGAATGTGACTGGACATTAACTTGATAAAGAGTTATGGAATAATAAAATAATTTTCACTAAACACTGTTCTTACTGTTGTATACATTTAATCTCACGGTTTTAAAATATAATCAGGTAGGTTTGACCCAGAGCAGGAGTCATCACTGATTCAGATAAAGTTCTAAAATATATCCCCTGTTGTTTCAAATGCTCTCTCACTTTTTTACTATTTCTTTGGACACCCCATTATTGGGCTCACTTTCCCTCGCTCCATGCTATCCATTCTTGCTATTTGGGGTCCCTTGTGGTTGAACGTGGTTAAGAAAGTTTTTACTTTTCTAGCATTGATGTTGATACTTATTTATGTTCAAGTTTTGAAGAACTTCCTTCAAGAAGCAGTCCCGGGCTTTCCCGCTTACCGCCAAAAAAAAAAAAAAAAAAAAAAAAAAAAAAGAAGCAGTCCTCTAGTTTATAAGCACCCAGAGGAAAAGTGCTATCATCTGGTTTTGAATGTTTTCTCTAGCACCTAGCATAGTACTTAGTACATAATAGGTCCTCAATAAATGATGTAATATGAATCTAGATATGACTGTATGAATCAATTAGTTATATAGTGTGCTCAGCTTAGACTGAATGTTTTAATCATAGTAACTGACTGATACCAATTAGCTGATTTTTTGTCATCTTAAAAATCAATGAACTATTTCCTTAAGAAATATTTGTTTGCAATCATACTCATCTGCCAATTTTCTGCTATTCCATATGTCATGAAAAAATTTCCCAGAACTTACCCCCACTGTATTGATAAACTAATAACTAGGAAAGCTGGGAATAAGGTTCATATTTAGAAATCATTTCATGCATTTTTTGTTAAAAACAGATTTATTGAGATATGCTTGATTATAATAAACTATGAATATTTAAAATGTACAGTTTGATAAATATTTATACATGCACACTTCATGAAAGGACTCCCACAATAAAGATTGTGCAAGGTTTTTTGACAGTTTATAAAAATGTTAATGGATACCTGTCACAATTCTGTATCCCACTGGACAGCACTGCTAAATATTCTACAGTTAGGCCGTGTACACGGACTCCTCCTCTTCCTTACCTGCATTAAAGTCATTTCCTATCTCTGACAAATGTGTGTGTGTGTGTGTGTGTGTGTATAAAATATTAAAAGGGGAGTAAGACTAAATAGCACATACATCTATACCATACTTCAGAAGTTTGGTCAAGCATAAATTTTTCCTTTAAAATTGTTGTTAAATTTTAACCTAATAATATCACATTGGTTTGTAATCTATATTAACTAATTTAATTATTTAATTTTTTATCTGCTTGGCTGATATATGTAGAACCTCTAATGCTGGTAATTTTTTTTGTCCATTTTGGAATGTTTTAAAGTTTGGGTTTCAGAAAGAAATTCTCTCTCTTCACTGAGGGCCAATTAGGACACAATTTAACACCTCTTTTATTCAAAAGTAAAACATTTCAGAAAACTTTCTTCAAAAATTGATAGGTAGGGGCTTCCCTGGTGGCGTAGTGGTTGAGAGTCCGCCTGCCTATGCAGGGGACACGGGTTCGTGCCCCGGTCCGGGAAGATCCCGCATGCCGTGGAGCGGCTGGGCCCGTGAGCCATGGCCGCTGGGCCTGCGCGTCCGGAGCTTGTGCTCTGCAACGGGAGAGGCCACAGCAGTGAGAGGACCGCGTGCCGCAAAAAAAAAAAAAAAAAATTGATAGGTATATGCCATCATATTCTGGCCCTTTCTTTACATTAAATCATTAGTCAGATGCAAAAAACCTCAACGGCACAATGAAAACAAGAGAAAATAATCACAGCATTTGACTAATTTCTATGCAACTTAAACAACTTTATCAGAACAATTTTCTTGATCTGTATGTCAAAAATAGTAAATAAAAGAATAATGAGTGTACTTTAACAGATAGAGTACGGAATTTAACATGTATCTTTTATCTATTACTCCAATAACAAATTTTAATGTATTAGCTATTCCCTGAAGGGGAGATAAATTTAATGTGATTAAATTATAATGGGCAAAACTTTAAAAATATATTTTAAGCAGAAGCTGACTCTCCATAGAAAATTTCCAAATGCATTCGATGTAGCTATAATACAAAAAACATTCTACTTATGTATCTGTGTCCTGGCTTAAACTGCTTTTCACCTGTCTTCTTTGCTGGCCTCCCTATTGTTATTGCCAACACAGAAAAATAAAACAGGAGTTTTAGTTTTGATGATTCTTCTGTTTCTTATTCTCAGCATATTATTCTAATCCTTTCTTTGTAATTTTATTATTATTTTCTGAAGCCAATTGTGATAGAAGACATAGCATTTTGGATTCAGGTAGGGAAAAGATTAATGGGAACAGAGAGAAAGCTTTCATGTGGATAATCTGAGAGAATGGGATTATGGGAAGAGGAAACAAAGACAGGGCAACTAAATGTGATTGTGACAGTCATATTTAAAATCATCCTGATTACTACAGTGTATTTGAACCAGAGCAAAGATTTGTATTTGTTCAACGTATTTATCAGAAATAGCTTTGAGGAAGTTTGTTTATCCAAGCTAGCGTCTAAAAGTTTTGCTTCATTTAAATAGATTAGGATAATAAAAAAGAATTAAATTTAAGAGAGAAATTACACAGGGCTTTTAGAGAGTTGTATTTGAGCATAAACTGTGTATGAATTAAATAAGTAAGGGTCTTACTTTTAATATGGGAAGGACTCCAGAGGGTTTCTCTAGGTGTATGATGTCAAGCAACTCTGAACTAAACTAATTAGATGAAAATATTTTTCAAATGAATACTTTTACACCTTTATATGTAAATCAATTTTATTCTTACTGTATGAGCATGCCCTGCATTCATTACAGGTTACCTAAACCAAGATGAAATTGGAAAACATGTAGTTAGCTATGAATATGATAGAAGGGATTTACAAAGAGTTTAAATGAATGTGGGTTACTAATAAAGAGAAGTGATGCGGTTGTTTGATATTATGCTAACAACTGCAGCAAAAATGATAACAGAAATAAAAATACTAATTAATATTTATGAATTACTATGTGCCAAAAATTTCCTGTTTCATGTGCATTAACTCATTTTTTCCAGTTTTATTGCAATATAACTGACATATAAAAATGTGTCTGTTTAAAGTGTACAACATAATTTCACATATGTATATATTGTGAAATGATTACCACAATAAGTTTAGTTAACATCCATCACCTCACATAGTTACAAATTGTGTGTGTGTAATGAGAATTTTTAAGATCTACTCTCTAAGCTTTCAAATATACATTATTGTAAATAGTAATCACCATATTGTACATTACATTCACAGAAATTACTCATCTTATAACTGGAAGTTCACACCTTTTACCACCTTTACCCATTTTCCCCACTTCCTTCCCCCACTTCTGGCAACTACCAATTTTTTCTGTTTCTATGAGGGTTTTTTTTTTTAAGAATTCCCATAGAAGTGAGATCTTACAGTATTTGTCTTTCTCTGTCTGATGTACTTCACTTAGCATAATGCTCTCAACGTACATCCATATTATCACAATGGCAGGCTTTTCTTCTTCTTTTTAATGTAATATTCCATTGTACATATATATCTATACATTTTCTTTATCCATTCTTCTGTTGATGGACATTTAGTTTGTTTCTATGTCTTGGCTACTGTAAAAAATGCTGCAATGGACCTAGGAGTGCAAATATTTCTTCCACATAGTGATTTTGTTTCCTTTGGATGTATACCCAGCAGTAGAATTGCAAGATCATAGGGTAGGTACGTTTTAAAGTTTTTGAGGAATATCTATATTGTTTTCTGTAGTGGCTGCACCAATTTACATTCCCACCAACAGTGCACAGGGGTTCCCCTTTCTACATCCTTGTCAATACTTGTTATTTCTTGTCTTTTTGATAATAGCCATTCTAACAGGTGTGAGGTGATAGTTCATTGTGGTTTTAGTTTTCGTTTCCCTGATGATTAGTGATGTTGAGCATCTTTCCACCTACTTGTAGGCCATCTGTGTGTTTTCTTTGGAAAAATGTCTGTTCAGCTCCCATGCCAATTTTTTCATAATTTTTTTTTACTTTTGGGATGTATGAGTTCTTTATATTTTTGCATATTAACATTGATCAGATATATGATTTGCAACTATTTTCTCCCATTCTGTAGCTTGCCTTTGCATTTTGTTGATGGTTTCCATTGCTGTGTGAAACTCTTGCTTGACGTAGTCCCACTTATTTATTTTTGCTTTTGTTGCCTTTGCTTTTGGTGTCAAATCCCCAAAAAATATATTTTTTTTTTCAAAACAAGTTTCAAGAAGCTTACCCCCATATGTTTTCTTCTAGGAGTTTTATTGTTTCAGGTCTTATTGTCAAGTCTTTAATCCTTTTTGAGTCAGTTTTTGTGTATGATGTAAGATACGGGTCCAGTTTCCTTCTTTTGAATGTAACTGTCCAGTTTTCTCAACATAGTATTATTCAACATGGTATCCAAGTATTCAACATAGTATTGAAGATACTATCCTTTTCCCATTCTTCATTCTTAGCTACTTTAGAGGATACAGCTCTCTTTTTAATCCTCACAATAATCTAAAACATAGTGTTACTTTCACCCCCATTTTAAAGATGAAGAAACACAGGTAGAGATGTTAATTAACTTGCTTAAGATCTTAACAATGGTTAGGAAATAATGGAGCAAGGTTTAAGCCCAAGAAGTCTGGCACCAGAGTCTCACTCTTAATAACTATGATACCTCAGTCCCCATTCCTTAGATCCATAATTTCTTTATGAAGTTTTCTTGCTTTTTTTTATTAGGCAGACTTTTCTGCTGTCTTGTTTTCTTTTATGAACAAATACTCCTTTCTCTTCCTCATATTCATGAAAGTCACAAAACCATACAGCTTTCAACATACTTTGTTGTAGTGTCTTCCAATGCAAGCTGTCACCTTCTCTCTATGATTAAATCCATCCCACCACTTCAGACTTGTACCTCAATACTTTCCTCTAAACATATGACACTCTAGTGTTTGGAACATTCTGGACTACTTTGTGTTCCAAACAGTGGGTAAATGTGACTACCCACTACTCAAAACCTGTGTTCATAATATTCTTCCAATCTATCATGTGTTTCATTTCTCTTTTACCAAAACATAACTTACTACTTAGCACAAATGCCATTCCCTCTGAATATTATTTTTTCTAAATAACTGTGTCAGATTTAGTTGTTTCTTTTCCTATTCCAGCCTATCATCTTGTCTATACCCTTATGATTGCACTTGTTTTATTTTCCTTTTATCACAATTTGATTTTTAAATCTCTAAGTCCATAAGGAATCAAATATCTTTGGAGTGTTAACTTTTTTAGCCATCGAACAAATTTAACATAACTAATGACAAAATTGTACACTCACTCAGGCATAAGGTTGATTTTTGCATCACTGCTTATAATGGCAAAATTTGTAAAGTGTCCAGTCATCAAAAGGGGAATGGTTAATTTGATTAGTCTATAGTCATACTCTAGAATAATATCAGTTTTTAAATATAATGAATTAAACTTATGCATAGTGAAAACAGAAAATCCTACAACACTTATTATTAAAAAGAAATAAAATTAATAAAAGACAAGCACTCTGATCTGATTTTCCTGGTTTTTAAGACAAGACTAAAACAAAGAAATAATGTTTGTGTATATCTGGTATGCTAAGCAGAATAAAACCTCTGAAAGATGATCACACGTTAATCCCTAGAATTTGTGGCTATGCTATTACCTTGCATAGCAAAAGAGAATTAAGGCTGCAGATGCAATTAAGGTTGCTCATCAGCTGAGTCTGAGATGGAGAGAGTATGCTGGATTATCTAGGTGGGTCCAGTCTAATCATTTGACTCCTTAAAATCGTTAAAAGAAGAAACATCTTCATTTGGTTCTCTGAATACCAGACAGTAGTGTGAGAAAAACTAGATGCTCCAATGCCGGCTTTGAAGATGAAAGAAGGTGGCTACAACAGGGAATGCAGGCAGCTTCTAAAAAGTGGAAAAGGCAAGAAAAAGATTCTTCCCTAGAGCCTCCAGAAAGGTTAGCAGCCCTGCTGATATCTTGATTTTCTCTCAGTGGAACCCATGTCAGAATTCTGACATAGAGAACTGTAAAATATTACATCTGTGTTCCTTAAACCACTAAGATTATGGTAATTTGTTACAGCAGCAAAAGAAAACTAATACGCCTGGAAACAGAACATTGCCTGGAAGTACATACCAAACTGTTAATTGTTCTCCATGGGAAAAGCCTTAACAGAGGAAGCTGTCACTTATTTATTATTTACATAATAAGGAGGAAAATAAATCAGAATAATAACAGAAAATATTAAAATGTGATATTAAAAGAGCAAATAAGGTCACTAAAACAATTTGGCTAACGTGCAATTAAAAATGGGGGAATGATGCAGTGTTGTGTTAGTTCATACAAGATTTTTCCTTACAGCTTAGTATTTATTTTGTGCCACTGAAAGAGCTGCTGAATGCAGCAGTCCTTGGTGTTTTTCCTTTTGTCTGATAAGACCATCTAATTTTGCTTGAGTGCTCATTGCATGGTGCTTCCAGATTTTGTGCATTAGTGAATTCTTTCCCCATCTAATGATTTAGGATATGTGTATTTATTTTTCTTATTCTAGTGATTACCTTAAACATACTGAAGAAACCTATATTTCTGAATTCATCAACTTCCTTATCAGCTCTTTTTATCACATAAACCTTGAGAAAATTAAAATTAATCCCTTCCTCTCACACACGCACCCAAGCTGAATTCAAATTCTTGCTGGCAATTTCAGGATCTCAGGGAGGTCACAGCCTGGTCTTTTTGATCCTCACAACTATTCTGGCTGCTCCCCAAACGCTGGGCACATTTTTGTTTGCCCCTCATGCCATTTGAGTCCACAAACTCTCTCAGGAATTCACCTGTTTTTCTTTTCAATCTTTCAAATGAAAAAGACATATCCTAGCTCTCTTTTTTTTCCTGGAAAATTATTGTAAGATGGAAACAAAATTTGAAAACAAAACAAAATTAAAAAAAATAAACCCACAAAACAAGCAGTATATCCCATATAACCATTATATACTGAATGTTGACTCTTCTTCCATTTCTGGAGTTTGACTGCCTCCATATAATGCAAAGACTACAGAGGTAAGGGTCTTGTTTCCTTATTCCCATTGACTCTCACCCACACACAAGTCAAAATACTGTCCCTGAAATTGAGTGTTTATCTGGAGGTTATTTTTTGTTTTTTTTAAACGGAAGAAAGAAAATTACGAGATCACAAGTTAAAAGTCTATAAAGCACCCTCACTGGAATGGGTTTCTTTAAACTCCTTGTTCAAAATGTCAACAACAAATTTAAGTGTTTATTCTTTATCGATCACACTGAAACATACTGCATCCTTTGAATCTGCAGAACAAGATCTTTATTTCAGGAACATTTAATTCTAACATAATACTGTTTAATTATAAAACATCATGTTGACTTTTTGTCTAGTATTATATATACATATTCTTTTTAGTTTATTAATTATTCTTAATGCACTTCTCCTAAGACTGCAAGTCATCTAAAAAGGATATTGGTGTCTTCCTTCCACTATTACCTATCTCCTTTTAATGTTTCCTTTAGAAATGATTTATGAGACTTATAGTTTTAATATAGTAGAATATAAATATCTTTATCCTTTTCATGTCCTTTTATAATCTCCTCTTGAATGCGGGTAAGAGTTGTGACTTGCTTCTAACCAAGAGAATATGGTCAAGGTGATAGGATGCCAGTCTTATGATTATGTTGTATAAGACTGGTTAGACTCTGGCATCATGCAATTTTCTAATATTGCAAATATGATGGGGAAAACTGGCATCTCATTGTTGCCTTAAATATTATTTCTCCTATTCCTAATGATTTGAGAATTTCTTCATATACTTACTATCATTCAGATTTCTACTTGTGAGTGTTACTTACCCATACAGTATTCTTTATCTGTATTTCTATTGTGTTTCTGAGTGATTTACATGAGTTTCTTGATTCATCTTTATCTTAGTTTTTGTTGTATATACTAAAAATAGCATTTTACAAGTTGTTAACGGTCTGTTGACTTTATGTAGGTACTCTGTATAGAAATCCATAATTTTGATGAAATCAAATGAATATGTGTTTGCTTATTAATTTATTATTTTATTTATTTAAACTTGTGCTAGGGCCCTATTTGAAATTTTTCATACTACTAGGCCAAATATATTCTAAATAATTACATAGTAAATACTAATTACTAAATATGTTTAACTTTCACATTTAGATCTTTAATATATCTGAATTACACATCTACATATATTATAAAATTTTATATTGAAATCCAATTTTATTTTCTCTATATAAGAGTTTTCTCTAACACCAGCTACAAAATCTTACTTTGCTTATCTATTTAAAATCAAATATTCAAAAACACATTTCTTGGTCTCTGAGTTATCAATTCTATTTCATTGGTCATTTTTTTTTTCATTCCTTGTTTGCTTCTATTACTATGGCTTCATCATACCTTTTCAAAACTGGTAGCACATAACACTTCCCTCATTTTTTTTTTCTTTTTTTTCTTTCTGAAGTGACAGCCTTTAATAGATCTTTATTATTCCAGTGAAATTTGAAAATAATCTTGTTAGTTCTAGTTATCTTAGTAAAGATTTATTTTCCATGTTTTATGTCTTTCTCATATCAATATTAATATGTGGTTGTATGATTAGATATGAGATGGTATTTTATTATAGAATTTATTTGACTTTATGAATTATAATTTACTAGCAACAATTTTTGATACTATTTTAAGCAAATATCTTGTGGCTACTTTTCTCTATGTTATCTTAGCCATCAATTTATTCACTTGTTTTATTGCTTCCCAGATTTCACATGCACACATAAAAATATTGTGATAATACTGACAGAGACTGGTTTAGGGCTTACTTGCAGGAGCTTTAAGTGTTTTAATGATCCTAGAATGGTTTGGATATTAAGTGTTTAAATTAAATTTATTATAACCTATAGATTAAAATCCATACCCTTACATGGTTTTGGCCTAGGTATTTTTATCAGGTTGCTCAATGTTGTCAGTAATGAGCATTCTACGATTGTCGATATACATTGTTTTATTGCTAAGCTTCATTTCTAGACAGTATCCATATTAGGAAGTTATTGACGTGTACAGAAAAAAGCAGACAGCAACCTAGTTCCTAAGCATACCTTCCAGTCTTTGAAGAGGTCTGCTCTAGTTCTTCCATGGCTAGTCTACCCCTCAGCCTTTAAACTGGACCTGTTAGTAAGGTACATCAGAACTTCTTCCACCTATTTCCTATACCTTTTATTGCACTATAAAATACACACTGTATATTGTTCTGTACTAAATTCTTGGAGCCCCTGTGAATTGTACAAGTGCCATTGTTATTTATCAGTTATTGTTCAGCTTGTGATGTGAAATTGTGGCTTTCTCCTGTCTTCAAAGTATATGAAATACTCCAATGAGCTGTGCCCTTACACTTCCATCTTTCTTGGAAGTCAACAATCAAGTACTTATTTTGGCATTGCTGTGGATGGTTTCTTCCTCTAGAAGTATCTGCAGAAAAAGCCTTGTTTACCTTACCACATAGTAGAAACTACCTGTGCATTGCTTTGCAGGTCTATGACTCTCTTTAATAAAAGTGCTCTTTGTCTTCTGTGATCTCTAATGAAATCCATTTTTTTCCTAAATATGAATAAAGTTATTTTAAGTGACTCTTGTAGAAAGAGTCAATTTCTCACTGGGATCTGGACTAAAACCCAATCCTCCAATTTTATACAACCATTAAAAATCTATATAATTATATTTCTGCTCAAAGAAGATAATGCACGATTCTTGTCTAAATGAAGTGGAATGCTCTTTAATACTGCATGGATGTCTTGTATGGTAATTACATGTATTGCATATGACAATTACAACATGACTATACAGAAAGAGACATTTCTAATAAATATGAAAAGCTTAGAGTAGCATGACAATATTTATAAGACAAATATATACATGTTTACTGTTAGTAAAAGACTGTTAATGACTATTTTTTATTTACTACATCAGTATAATTTCAGGAAACCCTAAATAAATAAAGTCAATGTTAATATAAACATTAAAATAGAGTGCATGTTAGAGTATAACACTAATAGATTGCACGAGTTGTGTATTTATCTGCTATGTTCAATTATAAATCTTTTATAGAAGTTTGCTCATTTAACTCTTAGTAGGTACCGTTGATACCTGCATTTTACAAATGAAGTAGCTGAGGCATTGAGAAGGAAATAGCTTGCCTGACACCACACATCGAGTAAGTGGTGGGAGTAATACTGGGATGCAGAGGATTTAACTCCAGTGCTCACATTTTTAATCGTCACATAACAGGTTCATTCACCATAAGGTGATTACCTTCAGGGTGTTTGGAATTTGGAGGCAAACTAAAATCATGATTCTTTTACACAAAGTGTTAAATGATTTATGTTTCCATAGATGTGGAAGATAAGCTTGTGTCACAACAAAAATGCAGGTCACAGCACTATCGTTCCTTTGTCCCTGCTTATTTCTTGCTTTTCAGTGTTTCAACATTCAATGTCTCACATGATAGATACTTCCATTCTATCATGTGTATTCCAATTATCCTGTAGCTGGTCAGTGAAATAAAACTAATTTGAGAATACTCCACCTAATTAGCCATGTTTGTCCTGATGCATATACAGCAAGTGATGTTGCCATTGATTCTAAACTATAAATTTGGAAACCTGTGATTATCTCCCAAGCGTTTATATATATTTAATACATACGTAAAGGAACCCTCAGTAAACCATGTAATGTTGAGCTTATTTATCTCCCTGATGTACAAAGGGCTGCTCTAGTTATGAGAATCCCTAGGATGTCTGACTTGCCCCACTCCACTCACAGCCCCACACCAGTAATTCTTCTGCTCACTAGAAATCTCTCCTAAATATTTTCAAGAGTTCTTAAAAGTATTCACAGGCATCAAAGGTATAAGAAGTCTGCTTCAGCTAGACATATTGTTATCTATCTAACTGTTAGGAAATAAAGGAAAGTAAACAACAAGGCTGCATTTTAGCCATAGAATCTCTCCTTGTCTTGCAGCTAAGCCATACTGTAGCACATTGTTATTTGAACAAGGAGGAGAGACAAGAGATCCATATCTCTGTTTCTAAATTAAATTAGCAATATTGGATAATATTTTTAAAGCATATTTTCCTATTGATTCGTTTAGAAAATTCTGATTCAACAGGACAAGGATAGATCCATGGACCATACATGCTTCCAAGATATATTTTACCTGCTGCTCTGTATTCAAATCACTGAATCCATTATCCTCTTTTGTAGACAGAGGATCAGCTGACTTTTAATCTCAAATTTATTTCCCAGGCTAAGGAAGCCAATCAAATATTTCTCTGTTAAATAGCTATAGTCAAATGATTATGTTCTTATACTGTGAAATGGGTTATTTTCTTCTTTATTTTCTCTGTTTATTGATGCCAGGAAATCCCTTTGGCTAGGCATCTTCATTTATTCAATTGACCTTCAGTTTACTATACTCAGAATTACCTGTCTTAAAAATACTAATTTTCTAGAACACTGGGCTTGAAAAATAAGGCTATACTAAATAAATCTATGATTCTGTGAGTTGGAGAATGGAATTAGTTAAATTTGCCAAGAACATTTTTTTTTTAATTTATGTACTAGTGGTCAGAAAAATTACTTTCTCTATAAAATGACAAGATCACTACTTTAGTTTTACTGTTCAGACCTTTCCAGTTGTGTCAGGGTAATTTTGGCTAATGAACCTAGTATGGGAAAGGCAATCTTTGACTTCCTACTGAGCTACATTTTGCAAACTTTTCAAAGAAAAAAAAAAAAGGATAAATTATGAACGTTTTTTTCCCCAGCTCATAGTAGAGGGTCAAGCACATAGCAAGTACATGCCTTAAAAAGACTGAGTGACTGACTAGCTAAATCAATGCATGAGGTGATTTTTCCAGTCACTACAAGGAGGTTATCTGTTGTGAAAAGGAAATTGCACTCTGAAAAAAGTAAAGCTTCTAGGATAAAGCTCTCAGACATGGAATGACTGTTTTTTAAAGAAAAATAATGGCTCATTTACATGAAATACTTATTTCCTAGAAGAGACTGTGTAATTTGCAACCATGTCACATCTACCTTTTAGAAGCTTGAGTAATTTGTGCCGACTAGGTTTGTTATCGAGTGGTACTTGTGAATCAAAAGTTACTGGTTGCCCAAAATGATAAAAAGCATTATCACATAACTGAATGCTATATCAGAATTTAATATTCACAATTGCAATCAATCTATTCTGAAAAGTCTAAGATAATTGTAAATGGGCAGTAATAGTTCTTAAGAAAACACAATCAAAAGTTCATTCATATGTTATTGCTGGAGGTTCAGTAATAAAAGTTTTTTTCATATTCTTAAGAAGTCCTTTGATCATAATTAACCTCTGACACTGCCTTCTTGCCCCCTTCAGTACGGTATCAAAGATACTTTGCCATATGGCCCCAGTCTACACATAAATTATCATCTTCCAGTGCTCATCCCTCTTCTCAATCTCACCTCTCAGTATATACAAACATATAATATATCCTGGCATGTGAAAACCCTCACAACTCCTGAATATACCTGTTGTTTTTATGCCTTTGTTTAGCATATTCTCCTTTTAAAAGCTGTAACTATCCACCTCTACTTGTTAAAAGACAATTCACCTTCACAAACCATCTCAAACACCACTGGTAGCCTTAATAAATCTGATGTTTTATTGAATCCAATTTTCTTCTTCATTTGACAACATTTTTTAAAATTGAACTGTTATGTAACTACTCATTTTATTCACAATATATGATTTAAATGCCTTTATATTAAATAACTCTTCATACCTCAATGGCATAAAATCTTCATATTTAATCCCCCAGCATTTAAATACAGTACTTGTATAAAGTAAGTTTTAAATATAAAACTGTGAATGAGTTTGAGAATCAAATAAAGTTAAATAAGGGACTGATTTTCTAAAAGAAAGAAAATAAGAATATGTCATGAAATATAAAAATGTCAATTAACATTCTATGGTTACTTAATCTCTTCAAATACAGAGCTATTTTAAACTGCAAAAATACCAAGACAGCAATCATGAAAAATGTGTTCCAATCTTTGGTCTACCAATAAGTAGCTATTTTCTCCAGGTCATTTGCCTCAATATTCAAATAAGAGATTACACTTGATGTCTCTGTTGTTCCTTGCATCACTCATATTTATGTGTCTGATTTGGGCTCTCTTTAAGACAAGTAAGAGATTCATTCAGCTTTCCTAGGTATTCCACATTGAATAATATTTCATTTATTATTCCTACATAGTGGATTACCCCAAAACTTAGACACTTTAAACAATTTTTATTTTACCCGATTTTATGGGTCAAAGATTCAGAAAGTGCTGGATTAGGCAATTCTCACTTGGGTCTCATGAGGCTAAGTCAGATGCTGCTTGGAGCTGTAGTCACTTGAAGGCTCAGCTTGGTTGGCCATCCAATATGCTCCCTCAAATGCCCATCTGTCAGTTGGGAGTTCAGCAGGTCTGTTAACCCAAGTACCTAAGTATGATCTCTCTAGCATGAGAGTCTCAGAGTAGTAGAATTTCTGATATGCCAACTGAATATCTCCAAAGCAAGTAACCCATCTGATAAGGCAAAAGCTGCCTCACCTATTATGGGATAGACTTGGAAGTCTTGCAGCTTCATGTCTGCCATATTCTTTAGGTGACAAGCAAGTCACATGCTTGCCCAGATTCAAGGGAAGGAAATTCGCCTCAAGGTCTTTATGGGGAAGTTTTCTAAAGAGCACATGGGATGGAAATATTATTACAGTCCTTTTTTTGAAAATAAATTTGGTCACAGTTGGTAACTATTGAATTTGAATGTTATTAAACTAAAAATAAAATACTAAACTTAAAATTTTTCACTTATCAAAATATAGTATGGAAAATTTTAGTGACGACTCCCATCACTAAGGAAAAAAAAATATTTCTAAGACACATAATATATGTCTCTGACAAGTTCCCAAGCACTGACCATACTTTAATAATAAATACCAAATGATGTGAGTCGAATGATTTTTACCTTGAAGAGCAAGAGAAAGGCATATGCCAAAATATTTAAAGTTGTTAATCATAAATCACTTGATATAAGGAGGGGAGTGACAAAGTGCCACACAGTTTATCTCACTTATTAGTTTTGATCCAAGTTACTATATTGAAAAGAGGATGATAACTTATTTTGGGAAGAGACTGAATATTTCTCAGGGAGAAAAATGTCAACATAGTTACTCTTCTTATTATCACAAAACTCATATACTGATTAAAAAGAATAATTATTATATAAATCAACCTCATTTCCTCATTATTTTAGCCAGTATTATGTATTTTTCAGTATTATTCCAAAGTACATTGTACTCATTTCTCCATTTTACTCTAATGTAATTTATTCACTTCCTATTTTAAAGATTTACTTAGTAAAATGTATATACAAATAATTGTACATATTTAATGTATACATTTTGACGATTTGGGACATATTCATATACCCATGATACCATTACTACAACCATGGGACTAAACATATACAATACCTCGAAAACTTTTGTTACATCAAATCATCATGTTTGCTGTGGGGTTAATATCCTAAATATATAAGAATCTCCTATAGCTCAGTAGCAAAAAAGCAAATAACTGATTAAAACATTGTCTTTTCAGAAGAGATTCTAAAACATTTTATTGAAATTATTCACAAAAATTTTGAATGTTGACTAGATTTTCCCTTTTTTCTCTTATTTTTAAACCTCTTTATTCTCTCAGAATTATCAGTGATCTGAAATTATTGGTCATTGACCCAATTACATATATTAATTTATACTTTTTATAGTAAACCCAAACTGAAAACAACATAACTGTCAAAAACTGTCGAAACTCATTGAACTGTTTACATTAAATGCATTAATTTTATTGTATCTAAATTGTATTCCAATAATGTTCAGTTTTAAAATCCTCTCTATATCTTAATGGAAGTACTATCACCATCAAGGTAAGTAGATTTATTACATTAGAATTAAATATATAAAGATTAATAAATAGTAGTAAGAGTGAGGAATGGTGGAGTAGTAAAAATTTGAGAAACTAATTATAGAATAAATGAGATAATCATGTTCTCTTGATTCATAAATAGGATACAAAATGTTTTTAAAAATATCTAAATACTCTTACATATACTTACCATAAAGTAACCAACACTGATATTTTTAGTGACCTTATTTTTTATACAATTTCATACATATATAATTTTGCATAAATATTACTCTATTGTAATACTATTTTAAAATCATGGGTACATTTGTTTCTTTATATGTAATTTCTTTACTTCCTTTCCTTTTCACCTATCAATAAACTAACATTAAGTGTCTGATGTGTGTTTTTACATAATTTGTTCAGATTTGTACAAACGTACACACATATACAAATTGATTCTGTGGTTGGTTATTAAGTTTAAAAAATTAGATTACATTATAAACATGTTTCTGCATCTTGCTTTTATCATTAATATTATGTTTGGAAAATCTTCTAAGTCAGTTGATATATGTTAAATTCATTCATTTCTTTAGCTACAGACTATCATATGGAATAGAATGACAACATATAATCATTCCCCTATGATGAGCGTTTTATACAGTCAAAGATTTTTTAACTTCTCTAAATTATTCTAAAAATGACATCCTCATATAAATATATTGATACTCATGCATTTGTTACAATGGAATGGATCTTCAAGAATTGGACTGCTTAAGTATATGTATATTTTTATATTAACAATTATTTACAGATTAATTTGAAAAAAAACTATAAGAATTAAAATGTCTCTATAAATGAAAATGTCTCTTTGCCTCCATTTACACAAGGAATATGTTGTATAACAATTTTTTTGTCAAACTAATACATGTAACTTAATATGCATTGTTTTGAAAATAAATTTGAACATCTTTTCCTATGTTAGTCATTTCAATTCGTTTGGCTTGAGGTATGTATTCCCATTTTGGCCCATTATAATATTTGATTGTGTTTCTTTACTTAAAAAATTGTACGAGTGCTTCCAGTAGTATAAGTGTTATTAGCACTTTATAACATGCTTTGGAATATATTTACTAATCGATAAGGAAAAATATTAGTTTACTTTTTTTTTTACTTTGAAGTATAGTTAATTTACATTGTGTTAGTTTCTGCTGTACAGCAAAGTGATTCAGTTGTGTTTGTGTATATCTATATAAATTTTTCATATGGTTTACTTTTTTGACATGTTTTCTTAGGAAATTTCATTAACTGTTTGGCATTATTAGTATTATTTCTATATGAAAACATCGGGTATGAAAAAGGTAATATAGGAAAAGCTATTTGATGAATTATATTGATAATGTCACTTAATATTGAAAGTGTAGAAAAGTAGGTAAATTCATGTATTCCTGATGGTAGTTTTTAAAGCTGTAACATTTTTTAAAGTAACAAAGTAATAACTATTGAAGTAAAAATTATGTATATCCATTGTTATAACTGCAGTTTTAAGAAACTGACATCAAAAGAATAAACGGTGTGTAATATATGGACAGGAATATTTTATACAGCATCTTTGCAACAAATACCTTGGAAAGAAAAACTGTATATATCCAACCAAGAAGAGACTAGGTTATGGTTTATCCATAAAGTGGAATATATGTGGTTAAAAAATGGGATGACTTATAGCTCTGAGACTTATCCTGGAAAAATACCCTGTTATATTTTACATGTGATAAAACATATTGAAAATTAGCCTATGTGCAATCATGGTGGTTCTTGTAAATTATACAAAGGACACTATGTTATATATTTATGTGCACAGACAGAAAATCATGAACAAAACTATGCACTAAACTGTTAGCTTTTCATAAGTCTTGAAAATAAAGTTGAATGGGTTGGCTGATCTGGTTACTTTTTATAACATACTCCTATACACTGTGGGGCATGTAACAATGGGTATGAAATGCCTTTGCAAATCTAAAAAATAACTTAAAGTTTTTCAAACTTAGATGAGATGCCTGAATTTAGTTATGATTTATTTGGAATCAATCTGATGACTGGTGCTTTCAGAATACTTAAAAGAACTTTCATAATTATCATTTGTTTTTTGTTTGTTTATGCTGCAAGATTCCCTTCCATCTAAGCATTTTCTGTAGTCAAAGGAATTGAATTTTTGGAATAAGGGACCATTGATTAGACTCTTTCTAACAAGAATGCCTGCATTCTGGATCTGATCTTTGATGTATGTACCACAGAGTTCTATTATAATAGTTAAAAACTTTTCAATTTTGGAATTCAAATGTCATATTTAAAGGTAAATTATTACAATAATATTTTACACAATCAAAAACCTTTCTTATGTTGCTCATTTTGTCAGTAATATAAGAAGTGAGGAGAAGAAGAATAGAAAGAAGAGGATTGGAAGGAAGAAAAGGAGAGGAGAAAGGGTAACTAATACGATGTGGCTGGAAAATTGACTCTTGACTGAAGAGGTCACCATTTTGTAGGAATTGTGTAAGTTACACCAACAAATAGATCTCACTAGCATTTTAACAAGAAGACCTGATATAAAAAAAAAATAGAGTGCTGTTTCATTTTTATTAGTCAAAAAACAGTTGGCAATGGAAGGACTACAGCCACTTACAATGTATTTGAATCATCTGAACCTCCACAATTTAGCTGATTCAGTAAACACACAAAGTTGTTAACTGACATCCTGTAGAAGAAATAATTCTTTGATTTTTAGCTTTTATATATTTGAATTATTGTCCAACTGTCCAACAGTTATAGGGAAGAATGTCTTCTGAGGTTAGGCTTCTGCAATGAGAAAATTTTGAGAAAAGTTTTGATGAAAGAAAAGTAAACTTAGTAGAAATACAAAGATGGGGAGTACTGAACTATTCCATTTTCCTGCAGCATGAGATTTAAAGCCAGCAGAATAGAGGTGCTAACTCTTCACTGTGAACATTCATCCCTCTCAACCTCCATGCGTACTGAACTTAATATCCTGCCTATGAAAACTGGAATATAGCATAAGAAACCTGCTAGCCTAGCAAATTTCTGAAAGTGTATAAAGTAAGAGGTAAAATGATGAGTGTTGAGCTGACAGGAAAAAGTTCAAGTTGGTTAGGAAAAATGAGACCAAAGATGTAAGTTTCTGTGACTTTTAAAGATGTGATTACTTAAAAATGGAGAATACAGAAATAGAAAAATCAGTATTAGGGCATTCTTGTTTTTTTGATTCATACTATTTCAAAATAGATTTCCACATATATGAAGCACATTTTAATCTCAAGTGATTAATATGTTTTATATATATATATATATATATATGGATGCCATACATTTTAGAGTATATTTGAGCATGTTTAACTGTGTATGTATATATATGTATCATTATAATGAACATTTTACTAGTTACTTAAACATATAGCGGACCCCTACCTATTCTTCATTTCCTTCAACTGAGATACTCAAATTTAAAAAAGCATTACCAATACTATGCTATCTTAGTCTGCTTAGACTGCCATAACAACAGAGACTGACAGGGTGGCTTAAGAAACAAAAATTTATTTCTCACAGCTCTGGAACCTAGAATCTGGAATCAAGATCAAGGCATCAGCCAATTCTGTGTCTGGTGAGAAATCTCTTCCTAGTTTATAGAGAGCTGCCTTCTTGCTATGTCCTCATATGCTGGAGAGAGAGCAAACTCTCTGCGTCTCTTCTTACAAGGGCATTAATCCCATCCTGAGAGATTCCCTTATAAATCTCATCTAACCCTATTACCTCCCAAAGGTCCCATCTCCAATACCATAACATTGCTCAGGGCTTCAATATATTTGAATGCCTTTTATTTCTTTTTCTTGCCTAATTGCTCTGGCTAAAGCTGACATTCAGAAATGGAGGAGAGAGAAACAAATTCTGGAAGAGCTTATCACCACTAGACCTGCCTAATAAGAAATGCTAAAGATAGTTTTTCAACTCTCTTTAAACAGAAGGGCACTAAATAGCACCACATAAGCTCATGAAAGTATAAAAATCACTGGTTATGGTAAATATATAGACAAATACAGAATCCTCTTATATTGTGATAATGCATAAATTGCTTTTAAATCTGGTATAAAATTTAAAAATACAAAAATATTAACAACTACAACAATAATTAGTTAATGGATACGCTGCATAAAAATATGTAAATTGTAACATCAGTAACATAAAGTGTGTGTAGGGGGTTAAATGTGTAGAGGTTTTGTATTCAAGCAAATTTCAATTGTTATTAGCTTAAAACAGACTGTCATAATTATAAGATGATTTATGTAAGCCTTATGGCAATCATAAAGGAAACCTTATGATAGATATACAAAAGATAAAGAAAAAGGAATCAAAGTATAACACTACAAACAAATCACAAAGGAAGAAATCAAGAGAAGAAGAAAGCATCAAAAGAACTACCAAACAGACAGAAAACAATTAACATAATGCCAGTAGTAATTTGTTACCTATCAATACTTAATTTAAATGTAAATTAATTAAATTCCCCAATCCAGAAACATAAAGTAGCTGAACAGATTAAAAAAAAATAAGATCTAAACATATGCTATCTACAAGAGACTCGCTTTAGCTTTAAGTATACATATAGGTAAAAAGTGAAGGTATGGAAAAATATATTACATGCAAATGGTAACCAAAAGAGAGCAGAGGTGATTGTGTTTATATTAGAGAAAACACAGTTTAAGTCAAAAATGTTTACCAGAACCGAAGAGATCATAATATAATTACAAAAGTGTTGATTTATTCAGGAAGACATAACAATTATAAATATATATTCACCCAACATCAGAACACCTAGATACATAAAGTATTAACAGAATTGAAGGGAGGAAAAGACAGCAATATAATAATAGTAAGAAACTTTGGCATTCCACTCTCAACAACGGATAGATCATTCAGACAGAAAATCAATAAGGAACACCAGACCTGAGCCACATTTAGACCAAATGGACCTAAGAAATACATACAGACCATTCCTCCCAACAGCAGCAGAATACACATAATTTTCAAACACAAAACATTCTCCCAGATGGATAACATATTAGGGCACAGTACAAATCTTAACAAATTCAAGAAGACTGAAATCATATAAAGTATATTTTCTAAGCAAAATTATATGAAATTGGAATTGAATAACAGAAAAAAATTGGAAAATTCACAAATGTGTGGAATTAATACACTCTGAACAACCAATGGGTCAGAAAAATTCAAAAGGTAAACAAAAAATATATTGAGACAAATGAAAATGAAAGCACAACACACCAAAAGTTATGAGAAGCAGCAAAAGCAGTATTGAGAAGAAAATTTATAGCAATAAATGCCTGCATTAGGAAAGAAGAAAGATCTCAAATAAGTAACCTAACTCTACACCTCAAGGAACTAGGCGAAAAGAACAAACTAAGCCCAAAGTTAGCAGAAGGAAGAAAATAATAAACATTAGAACAGAAATAAGTGAAAGAGAGACTAGAAAAACAATATAAAAGATCAATGAAACTGTGAGTTGGCATTTGAAAGGATCAACAAAATTGACAAACCTTTGGCTAGAAAAATGTAGAGAAAATGAGAGAGGACTCAAAATTGCCAATGAAAGAGGAGACATTGCAGTTGGTGCCACAGAAACAAAAAGAATCATGAGAGACAGCTATAAATAATTATACACCAACAAATTGGATAACCTAGAAGAAATAAATTCCTAGAAACATACAAACTATGGAGACTGAATCATGAAATAGAAATAGAAAATGTTAATGGAGCCATAAGGAGATTGATCAGTAATCAAAAACCACCCAAGATAAAAAAGCCCAGTTCAGGTAGCATTGTTGGTGAATTCTACCAAGTATTTAAAGAATTAGTGCCAATCCTTCTCAAACTCTTCCAAAAAAATTGGAGAGGGAACAATTCCAAATTCATTTTATAATTGCAAGAAAAGAAAATTGCAGGCCAATATCCCTGCTGAACATACATGCAAACATTCTCAACAAAATTCTAGCAAACTGAATTCAACATTAACAGGATCAGATACCATAATCAAGCGGTATTTAGCCCTGGGATACAAGTATAGTTCAATGTACACAAATCAATAAATATAATACAGTACTTTTACAGAATGGAAGACAAAAATCATGTGATCATCTCAACAGATGCAGAAAAAGTATTTGATAAAATTCACCACACTCTTATAATATAAACGTTCAACAAAACAGGTGTAAAATCATGTACTTCAACATAGTAAAGCCCATATACAAGAAGTCCACTGCTAACATCATACTCAGTGCTGTAAACTTGAAAGTTTTTCCTCTAAGATCAGGAACAAGACAAGGATGTCTACTCTTACCACTGCTATTCAAATCATTTTATTATAACCTATATGGAGTTTGGAGGTTGACAATGTTCATCTTGATATTTATTGTAATACAGTCTGATGACAACTGAAGCTGGAATTGTCTGAACACTCTTCACTCACATGTCTGTAGTCTAGCCAGGGATGGGTGAAGAGCTGGGGGTATGAGGTATTTTTTTCCTCCATGTGTCTTTTTTAAGTGGCTACCATAGCCTTCCCAGCAGGCAGTCTCAAAATAAGTTTCTTACATTGCAGCTGCTTTTCTCCAGGGCAAGTTCCAAGAGAGACAGGTGGAAGCTACCATTCCTCTTAAAAGCTAAGCTTGGAACTGCAGTAACTCCAGTTCTTTGAAAATTTATGGTGAAAGCCATCACAAACCAGCTCAGGTTCAAGGGGTTGGAAGAATGTACTTCACTCTCAACTGAGAGATGGAAAGCAGATATTGAGAAGGCAGGCATCAGTGGTGACCATCTTGGAGATAAGCTACCAAAAGTATTAGATTAGCTGCCCTTTTAAATTGAGGAAATGAGAGTCAAAGGCATTTTTTAACTTGCCCAGGGTAAAAGGAAAACCCTAATAATCAAGCCCCAAAGCCCATCTTCCTAACCAGAATATTTTGCTATCTTTGTATAATAGAAACAGCACAGGAATCAGTTTCTGCAAATCAGTAGGATAACCTCTAGATTTTCTTTCAAAATAGAATTATGATCGTGATAGTAATTGGCGATCATTTAAAATCCATTAATTCGGTTATTCAACTTTAAAACTGTATGTCCATTTCAAATCCACTTATTTAACTACAGAAACTTGGGAGCAGCAAGGATTATTTGTAATCTTTTTATTGGCCTATTGGGTGGCATATATTCTACTTATCTCTCTTAATTTGTGCACAAATGTTATCTGCTCAATATTGTCAAGGAAGGGTCTTCTTAGATTAGATAAATATAAAATATCTAATTAAATTTCAGCTTTCTTAAGATCCATATATCTAACTATCCACTGGATATCTTCCTATAGGCTGTAGAGACCTCTCACTCAGTGTATCTTCCACTTGATCATCTGTTCACAATCTTTAATAAAAACACCAGTTCTTCAGTTGATAACACCAAGAGCTATCTTTTACCTCTCTCTTTCCTATCTCTACCTATCAACAAAACTATCACATAATTTTAAAGAATCTAAAGTTTTTATATATCTTATAATCTAGCACCCCTCCTTGTTAAAGCATACCTTCGTGAATGCCTTTATCATATTTGTAAGAGTTACTGAAACAAACTCTATTCTATTCTTGCCCCATTTTAATCTGTTCACGTTACAGAGTGATCATTCAAAACAGAAAATTAGATCATCTCACTTCCCAGATTAGAAATACTTATTATCTCTTCCAAGTTTTCAAATTAAAGTAAAAGTTTCTTAGAAATCTGTAAAAATTTTAGTTGGCTGCTTAAAAACTTCATGTCTCAGCTGCACAGACTATAGCCACTTCCAATATACATGCTGTTTGTATAAAAATTACTAGAAGTTCATACTGTGTTCTTTTTGAATGCTTCAACAGTGATCTGATATGCCCCAAGTTAAACTGATCTTACTTTCCAATCCATGACATCATATCATCACCTGTGTTTACAAGACCCTTTTATTTTGTTTTATCTTAAAATTTATCCTTTTTCAGTTTCATTCTCTTTATCCTCCGTGCTTAATTTCTTCCCATCTCAACACATTAGATAACCAGTTTTAGTGTATTTAATGTATGTGTGTCTAATCACTGCTACCAGATTTTATTTAAACATATGCATATTCTTGGAAAATAAAAAACTGTATTTTGTTATATTTGCCTATTTATTCCCTCAATATTTTACTGCTGAATTCTTTTCAGTTTACTACTTCTTAACATTATACTATTATGTTAAATGTATTTAATTTCAAATTATATTACATTACAGAAAAGACTGGAGTGATAACAATAAGGTATCTGTTGATAGACCTATGTGATAAATTACTTGGGTTATAAATTAAATGTGCTGTAGAGTGGAATAGCTTGTCTAGAGGTTATATGCATACCAAATTTCAGTACTTCCAAATTGCTTTCCAGGATAGCTCTAACAGTTTATAAACCTTGTACAGTGTATGAAAGTTGTTTTTTTCCCAAATCCTAGCAAGTGCTAATTCTTACAATCTGATGGATGTAAAGTGGTATAATTTGAATTTTTATTTCTCTGATTTCTAGTCAGGTTGAGGGTCTGGGTCTCTTCATATATTTAATGGCACTTTGGTTTCCTGTTTTGTATACTACCTCTTCAAATCATATGCTTAATTTATTTATTTTTTTCTGTTGAATATACTGCCATTCTCTTGCTGATTTTTGTTAAATAGGAATTTAAAATTCAGTATTAGATGGATATTTGCAATTTCTAGTCAGATCAAAATTATATTTGCTCTTTTGGTTTAAAAATGCTAATGTTATCTTCTAAGCTTAAAATGCATCAATGCAGTCAACAAGTTCAATATTTTCCTGAAGTCTCGAGTAATTTTATTTGGTGGACTTTGTATCTCTGCAAATGTTTAACACACCCTACTCGAGGCAGATAATTACTTTAGGCCTTGGTGTTGGCACAACTTCCCTTGTAGGCCTCTTCTGTTCTAACTCATTCTTTTGGCTTATATCTAACCCTATTTGGAGCACATCACTGACCCACTATGCCTCAGGCCATTCTTTGGATTGTGGAAGATGTGAAAGTACATAATTGTCTCTTTTGGGGTTCCAGATAGGGACTATACTCATTCTAAATCTTTCTGTAAGAGAAATTCTTATATTCAGAATCTGGATTCCAGATGCCTGACATCATGTTTTATACTTTCTTGGCAACCTCTGGTATACTTTTACTTATGAATTAATACTCAATATGTCTCAATGGATGTCCCTTTTATCACCTACAGTAAAAAAAACTTGCCTGAGATAAAAGAATTATCTTTCATTTCTTCTGCCCCAGCTTCTTCTTGCCCTCTTTGTATTCGAATAACCTCCACTAAACAGAGTTCAGATACATATATCTGTGTTCAGTTCTGAGTCAGTATCAATTGATCCTTTTTCTCCTTATTTTAAGTCATCTTTCCCTGCTCTTTTGCAAGCCTGGTGATGTTTTAAATTAGGTTCCAGATGTTGTAGATTAACAATAGGAAAACACTCTAGCTGTTGTTTTATTTCAGAAAATTTCTAGTTGAATAAAGTTGCACATGTGATCTGATAATTCTGAGAATATGATGTTATGATTCAGGATATTGTCACCTTTGTTCTGCTTTTACAAACAATTTAGTAAGTTCAATAAGCAGGACTTGTTTGCTTTCCCTAGAAGTAGAGCAATTAAGATGCTTCCTCTTCCCTAGAGTATGAATATGCTGCATTACAAAGCTAGTCCACTTCAGAGGTAGAAAGAAATAGTGACACAGGTTATACCTGTTATAAAATGAAATGCTCTACTGGACAAAATAAAGCTAGAAAGCAGTGTAATGCAATGCGGCCAGATTAAGCAATATATATACATATATTTTTTTTTCCCTCAGCACTTAAAGAAGAGTGCATTAAAAAATTCAAAGGAGTGATATTAGAAAACTATACTTTAAATACAATTGAGATTTAATCATCAGTTTGATAAAACACCATAGCTTATTTAATAAAATATTTCAAAGTCTTTGCATAATATTTTATTAAATATTTATTTTTATAATATTAAAGTAAGCTCAAATTACTATCGTTTTTTTCCTGTAGATCATTTGAGAGAAACGTTCTATTTTTTAGCATCATGTTCATCCTTTTCTCAGTTTTCTACTTGGGGAAACATAAATATCTTCACTGAAAATAAAAATGTTGCCTTCAAATCCTCATTTGGATAGGCATAATATAATTAAAGTTTAGAAAGGAGAGCTCTTAATTTTACAATTCTGCTATTTCAAAAATATCAATGCAAATATTAATGAAAATGGAACATTTTCATATAACCTAAATTTATTTATTATGTCCTTATAAATTCAGATGCGATTTCCTATCAACATAATTATGTTAAGAAGATAGTCTTAACGTAACACGTGTACAGTCTGGCTGTTTAACTAAATGATCCTGTCATACAAAGTGATAGAATATCTGAGATGAGGAAATACTGCTCTATTATTTAAAAAATAAAAATATAAAACCAAATATGATTACAGAGTTTAAAAATGAAATAAAGACAGCAGATAACAGATTGAATTCTGTAGAAAATAAGTTTACTGATTGAAAGCATTAGCCCAAGAAATCCTTTCAGAACACAAGAATGAGTCATAGAAGAAAAAGATAAGTGAAAGGTTAGATGCAGGGGAATGTGTAGAAGAAATTCAATACAAGTGTAATGGAGATTCAAAAATGAGTGCTGAGCAGAATAAGAAGCAACAACATAAAAATAATAATGAAAACTGAAACCAACATAATTCCCTGTCCCTATCCAAACCAATACTGGGACCAAACATATTTTCCCATCCTGTGACCAGGCATGCTTAGGAAAGCATGTCTTTGTATTGAATAATCCGATTACAGGCAACAGCAACTATTTACTCCAGGACATGGTTGGACCTGGAAAATACGACTGTAAACCAATAAAATAGATTGTTTCTCAAGCCTAACAGCTTACTATTCAAGTCTCCCTTCAAAATCCTTAACTTAACACAAAACTACTACATCATAAACTCTGCCCAATCCCAACTAGCTCTCTACCTTTAAAGACCTAACTTGGAACAGTAGATGACTCAGGATATGCTTAATACTTGGAGATGAAGAGCAACAGGTAAAATTTATTTATGCATGTAATATGTTTTCTATCTTAATATTCAATTCCTGGAAATTATACTTTATATATTTAACATCCACTCAATAAAATTTTATTATCTACTCTACACACAATGTTGCAAGGCACTGGAAAAATGGAATACAAGTATCGCTATCAAGGAACTTAGAACTCTTAAAAGAAGTAACTGCATTTCAATAAATATGCACATATAAAAGGATAATCTCAAGCATCTGGAGACCTTTCTCCCTCTCCTCAATAAAGTCTACTTCTAAGTCAGCTACTTACTAATGGATGGTACAGACTTACAACCAGGGACAAGGCTAAAAATCTTAGGCAACACAGCTATTAATTTATCTTCACAGAGTGTTTAAACCTTATGAGTTTATGGAATTTCTTATCTATATATGAAAACACAAGTCTTTTCTCCCAACCCCAGACTTTCTTCTTTGTTGGTATCAAACTAAAACTCATACATTTTTAAAGAAATGGCCCACTCCTCATTAACTCCCATGGTGTTTTGCTAGGGTAGGCAACTAGGCACGTGGGTGCTGTGTGGATACCCTTGTAATCTGACACATGTCTAATTTAGGGCTTGCTCAATCGCTGTGTGACAAGAGCAAGTCAGTCTGCTGACTCTAAGGACTTATTCTAGCAATCTAAGGCAATCTCTCTATAATAGGACAGGGCAGCTATCAGCTCTCAAGGAGCTTAACTTTCTAAGCTCACGTGTTTCTTTTAAATATCATAATCTATTTTGGAAGAGATGCACACATTTTGAGTATAAGCACAGAATCATTTCTCTACAACTTCCTATTTTCTAATTTACTAAGTGGCATGCCAAGGGATTCAAAATTAATTCTATGATGATTCACCAATCAATGGTAGGATAATAAGTCCATCAAACATTGTGTAAACTATAACAATATCCTAGATACATGTTATACCTCTGTATAAAAGAAGTAAATCATTTTTATTGCTCTGAAAGAAATTTTGACTTATTTAACAAAAAACATGATAGGAAAAAACAGTATTAGGCAACAACCTATCATTGTTAACAAGGGTGTACATACAAGATCTATAGGGGATCAGAGCAAAGAAAAACGAAAGTACAGGAGGAAGTAGAGTTGGATGCCAACCAAATGAAGAAAGAATTTTAGCTAGATGGAGGGAATTAAAGTTCTGTGCCACAGTAAGAAAATAAAATCACTACTAACTTAAACAAATGATATGCTGTCCAAACCAAGATTCACTGGAAAGTGAAAGCGGGTGCTAAGAAGTTATAATAATATATTATTTTAAAATTTTTTATTGTCCCCAAAACTGATTTTATTACGATGTTGAACTTATTTAAAAACTTATAGTATATTTAAAATTATTTTCAAAAATAAACTTCCTTTCAGAACACAAGAATGAGTCATAGAAGAAAAAGATAAGTAAAAGGTTAGAAACATTCATAGTGAAACATATGAATAACTGGTAAGTTTTAAAAGATTGAATATCGAATTCCCTGGGCCAGTGATTAGGCTTTCACTGCTGAGGGCCAGAGTTCAATCTCTGGTCAGGGAACTAAGATCCCACAAGCCGCGTGGGGCAGCCGAAAAAAAAAAAAAAAAAAAGATTGAATATCAACAGTATTTTATGGGAAAATCAAATTCTTTAGAGGAACCTTGCAATATTCTTTATTTTGATTACATAAACATTAAAAATTAACACAAGCAGCAGTAATTACTATTGGTTTATGTTTACATACTTAATTAGGTTTGTGTGTCCTGAAAGCTTTACGACTGATATATTTCAGAGTATGGTATTATTTATTTAGTACAGAATTATGTTTTCATATAATAACTGGGGATATTATTCAAAATCGCATCTTATGGTTATAACTTTGACACCACTGACACAATTATAGATTTTTTTCTGAGGGCTGCAATAGGTTTTTTAAAATACATTTTTGGTGTACAGTTCTATGAATTTTAACACATGTATAGATACACGTAACCATACAGCAATCTGGGTACAGAACAGATCCATTACCCCAAAACACTACCTTGTGATATTCTTTCTTAAGTCACACCATCCTCCTAACTACTACCATCCTCCTACACTCTGATGCAGCGATGGCACGGCAAGAAGAATAGAAAATGTTTATAGGAGGCCTTAGCTGGGATACTACAAAGAAAGATCTGAAGGACTACTACTACAAATTTGGTGAAGTCGTAGACTGCACTCTGAAGTTAGATCTTATCACAGAGCGATCAAGGGGTTTTGGCTTTGTGCTATTTAAAGAGTCAGAGAGTGTAGATAAGGTCATGGATCAGAAAGAACATAAATTGAATGGGAAGGTGATTGATCCTAAGAGGGCCAAAGCCATGAAAACAAAAGAGCCTGTTAAAAAAATTTTTGTTGGTGGCCTTTCTCCAGATACACCTGAAGAGAACATAAGGGAGTATTTTGGTGGTTTTGGTGAAGTTGAATCCATAGAGCTCCCCATGGACAACAAGACCAATAAGAGGTGTGGATTCTGTTTTATTACCTTTAAGGAAGAGGAACCAGTGAAGAAGATAATGGAAAAGAAATACCACAATGTTGGTCTTAGTAAATGTGGAATAAAAGTAGCTATGTCGAAGGGACAGTGTCAGCAACAGCAACAGTGGGGATCTAGAGGAGGATTTGCGGGAAGAGCTCATGGAAGAGATGGTGACCAGCAGAGTGGTTATGGGAAAGCATCCAGGCGATGTGGTCATCAAAATAGCTACAAACCATACTAAATTATTCCATCTGCAACTTATCCCCAACAGGTGGTGAAACAGTATTTTCCAAATTGAAGATTCATTTGAAGGTGGCTCCTGCCACCTGCTAATAGCAGTTCAAACTAAATTTTTTGTGTCAAGTCCCCAAATGGAAGTATGACGTTGGGTCCCTCTGAAGTTTAATTCTGAGTTCTCATTAAAAGAAATTTGCTTTCATTGTTTTATTTCTTAATTGCTCTGCTTCAGAATCAATTTGTGTTTTATGCCTCCCCCCAGTCTCATGTTAAAAGCCCAGTGTGACAGTGTCATGTTGTAGTAGTGTCTTACTGGTTTTTTAATAAATCATTTTGTATTAAAAAAAAAAAAAGAGTAGGTAGGTAGGTAACTCCTACCATCCTGCTACCTACTCTCTCTTTGTCGTTACAGCTACATCTTCTTGTAAATGTCATACAAATGGAATCAAACAGTATATGAACTTTTGAGATTGGCTTATCTCACTTGCATAATGCTTCTGTGATTCATCCATGGTGAAGAATGTTAAGGTTGTTTCTAGTTTTTTTGAATTATGACTTATGTGAATACTCATGTACAGGTTTTTTCTTGAAGATAAGTTTTTCTTTCTTTAGGTTAATACACAGTACTGTGATTACTGCATCATATAGGTAACTATGTGTTTATCTTTATTAGAAACTGCCATACCCTATTCAGAGTAGCTGTATCATTTCGCATAACCAAGGGCAATACATGAGCGTTCCAGTTGTTCTACATCTTTGTTATCACTTGAGTTTATCAATAATTTTTATTTTAGCCATCCTAAAAGGTGTTATAGTGGCTCTCATTGTGGTTTTCATTTGCATTTCCCTCATCACTAATAATGTTGAACAAATTTTATGTCCTTTTTTAACTTTTATGTATCTTTTATGATAAAGTATCGGTTCAAATCTTGTACCCACTTTTGCTAATTGGGGTTTTTGTTTTATTTCTGTTGAGTATTGAGAGTTCTTTATATATTCCAGTTAAAATTCTTTTGTCAGATGTGCGATGGCAAATATTCTCTCCCAGTCTGTTGCTCCCTGTCACATTTAAGAATTCATTGTCTAACACCAGGCCACAAAGATTTTTATCTTATTTTTTTCCCTCCAATGTTTTGTAAGTTTACTTTTTACATTTATAATCTACTTTGACTTATAGTGTAATGTGGGAGGTTTAGGTTGAGTTTAGTTATTAGCTTATGGATTCCACTTGTTCCATCATGAATTGTTTAAAGGATATTCTTTATCCATTGAATTACCTTTACCTGTCAAAATATATTGGCCATATGTGTGTGGGTCTACCTTTTGATTCTCTTTTTTTGTTCCATTGATCTATGTATCTATCCTTTGCCAATAGCGTACTCATAATAGTTTACAGTGCATTACAACTATATTTTATAAATCCTGAGTTTGTACATTAATTTTGCATGTATTCTTTAATATTCTACTAGGTATTAAATTATAGAAAAATCACATAAACCTGGCATTTAATCTGGGCTATTCTACTTAACAGAGAAACTACGACTTTGTATAAGTTATATAGAGTATATAATCTCCATTTCCTCATCTTTAACATTGTCATACATTATCCAAATTATAGGAGTGATGTAAGTGTTAAATGAGTTAGCTTTTTTAAAGTAAATAACAGTTAATATATGTTCCCAACAAGTGTTATTTCTTTTTGCTCTTTATTCTACCCTAGCATTATGCATTTGCCTGATTTTATTGGATATTATTTCAATAAAAGTAACCCTTTAAAAATACATAAAGCATGGGAAAAGAAATAAACTAATATAAATATAATTAATATAATTTTCTGCATAACTGCAGAAAAAACAATATAATATGAGGCTTTCAGAGAAGAATTATTATTTTCCACTTGTGACCTTGAGCTACGGACAAAAACAAAAGAGAACATATCATGCAGCTCGGTACCCTTTAGATTTAGTGCACAGAGAACTAATCCATCTGTTTATGGTTCCTTTTTTTGTCCCCTGATAACACTTAGTTAAAAGACACATGCTTCAACCTCCAAGATAAATTATCCTTTCAATTCTTAATGGTTGTAAGTAATAAAATCTAAGAGCAAATCAGTGCATGCATTAAAACTGGTGACATCTATGCCTTTGACTTGCTGAATGATTATCAAGATATTTAAAGGTTAAATGGTTATTTATACATTTATACATGGATGGAGTTCATGAATACACTCATAGTTGCTCTCAACATTTGAGTGCCATATATGAGTAAGTGGGTAGATGAGGCAGAATAATGGTTCAAATGAGAAATAAAAATTAATAAATGTACAAGGCTCAAAGAATTTGATGTCTACATTCAATGTAGTAGTCATCTTAACAAAAACAGAAAATTTGGAGAGGGGAAACTGATTTTATGAAAGATATTTCCTCTATAAATAGCATTTTAGTGCACATCTGGGAGAAGTCCCAGAGGCAACCTCAATAAACATGCATTGGAACATTTTTCTAAGAAAGAACTCAAGCTGTGTTCTAGTAATTTAATTTTCTGCCCCTTATTTCAACACAACAGTAAAAATATTCACTTTAAGATTGCTATAACTGTTCTCAGAATCTATGGTTTGGGACTCTTTTAGGTTATATGATAATAATTCAGTGTTCATGAGATCACATTAGCTAGGATGGCTATAGACAAAATAAAAATTACTTTTTTCTGGGGTTTTTTTTGGCAACTGTTTCCATACAGGCTGGGTTGAGTCTTCTATTCCCAGCAATGAGGTCAACAAACAAACAGATAAGAAACATAGTGAGATGGTAAGATTTCAAGAAAATATTTCATAAGCTTTGTTTTAAGCCATATATAAATCTATTGCTAGACATTTTTCTGAGTAAAAACATATGTGTGTGTGTGTGTGTGTGTGTGTGTGTGTATACACACATATACATATATATCAGAGAATTGACCTAAAATCACTGCCAGAAAGAAAAATTCCACCTTAACTGTGAAAATTCTGAAAAGAAACGTGGTTTTTCAGAGGACTGAACATAGGGGAACAAATTAAAAGTGAACACAGTTCTTGGGCTTAAGCTTTGCAAGTCATCATGGCTGGGCAAGAAAATGGTGCAAGAAAAGACATCTGTTTCCATATTAACTGGTAATGGAAATAAGAGACAAAGAATGAAGTTTAGGGTTTTACAGGAAAAGATGGCAAAAAAACAATGAAAATACCAGAGTTGGCACAACACCTCTTCCAAATAGCAAAAATAAGCACAAAAAAGAAAATTACAATGAATGATTTAACATTCGTATCAGTTAGGGTTCTCTAGAGAAAAGAACCAATGAGATACCAATAGATGATTGATAGACAGATAGATGAAGAGATTTATTATGAGAATTAGCTCACACAATTATGGAAGCTGACTTATGCTTTCTCCAAGCTAGAGAAGCAGAAAAGCAGGTACTAAAATTCAGTCTGAGTATGAAGGCCTGAGAACCAGGGGAGCCACTGATGTAACTCCTAGTCCAAAGCCAAACACCTAAGAAACTGGGGGAACATTGGTGTACCTCCTAGAGTCCAAAGACCCAAGAATCAGGAGGCCTGATATAAGAGAGCAGGAAAAGATGGATATCCCAGCTCAAGAGGAGATAGCGAGAATTTATCCTTCTTCCACCTTCTTGTTCTATTTGAGCCTTCAACAGATTGGATGATGATTCTCAATACTGTTAAGAATGAGTCTTCTTTACTCAGTCTACTAACTCTTTAGAAACATCTTCACAAACACACCCATAAATAATATTTCACCAGGTCTCTGGGCTTCTCTTAGCCAAGTCAAGTTGGCTCATAAAATTAACCATTAACAATATTAATTTAAAATCCTAAAGAAATGTTTATTCAACAACTTTAAGTTTATTCAACAACTTTAAGAAAGTAATACATCATGAACAACTGGCATTTATGCTAGTAACACAAGCTTGGTTTAATATCTGAAAATCTATTAAGCCAACATGCCATTAATGTATCTAAAGGGGAAAAATCATATGATTATCTCTAAAGATGATGAAGTCTTTGACAAAATTAAATACTTGCTCCTCATAAAAATATAGCTAGGAAGATACAAATTGATACATATGTCCTTAACAAGATAAAAGCAAGAAAAATTAGTTATAAAACCAGTATTTTATTTAACAGGGAAAAAGAGGTATTACAAGTAAAATCAGAAACAAAGATGCCAACTAAGACTTTAGTATTTAAAACTGTATTGGTAATATAGAAATCTAGAAAAATGGTACAGATGAACTTATTTGTAGGGCAGGAATAGAAAAGTAGACATAGAGAAAGGACATGAGGACACAGCGGGGGAAGGGGAGGGTGGGACAAACTAGGAGATTAGGTTTGACATAGATACACTATCATGTGTAAAATAGATAGCTAGAGGGAACCTGCTGTATAACACAGGGAGGTTAGTTCATGCTCTGTGACAACCTAGATGGGTGGGATAGGGGGGTGGGAGGGAGGTCCAAAAGGAAGGGGATATAGGTATACAAAAAAATAAATAAATAAAATTTAAAAACTGTATTGGAAATATCTGCCAATCCAATTAGAAACAATAAATAAATTAGTGTCTCAAATTGTAAAATAGGAAGTACAACTCTATTTGTACATGATAGGATAGTATTCTTGGAAAGCTCAAAGAATCAATAATACATTTGTCTCAAAAATAAAATAATTTACTAGAGTAGGAGAATAACATGAACATACAGAAATCAAAAGCCTTCTGACTCATAAACAACAACCAGTTCAAAGACATAATGGGAGCAAAAGAAACTCTATTAATTATAGCACACCAAAGATGAGAAAACTTAGAAATATATGTAAATATGCAAACTGTATATGAAGAAAACTTTAAAATACTTATGAAAGACACAAATTAGGCTTGAACAAACAAAACAAAATATATTATTCTTTAACAGAATGACTCAGCATCATAAAGGTAACTCCTCTCTAAGTAATTTTATGAATTTAACACAATCATGATAAACATGCCTACAAACTTTCATGGATCTAGACAAGCTGATTACAACTGTGTAATAATAACTTATATAATTAGAAACATGGGGGCAAGACATACACAAGTTTAAACATTCTCTAAAGCCATGCTCCTCAAAGTAGTGTGGTGTTGGTGCATAAACATAGAAATAGACCAATGAAATAGAATAGAATGTCCAAAAACAGAGCTAGTTATTAAGGGACATTTGATATATTATAAATATTACATGACATTACTAGGGCATAAATTTACTTCTTAATAAATGGTGTTTAGGTAACTATTGTACAGTCAGTTGGGGAAAGATATAAAATATTAACTAGTTTAGAAAAGAGAGTTAGAAAACAGAGTTAGAAATATTAGAAAGAAGGAAGATTAGAATGAGCTCTTTCATGCTGCATTGTGACATTAAAAACCTATTTATACATATATACACAGTTTTATATTCACTATTTGTGTATATACACATACATATACTCATATACACATAAATATGGGCACCTTGCTGCCATGCAAAACAACAAGAAAAAGCAGGGAAATGCACATAAAATAATGATAGCATGTCAATGAGACAATGAAACCAACTTGAAGGACCTCCCAATAGTCAAGGCGTAGAAAATTTGAGCATCAAAAGAAAAAATAATTGCAACAACTTTTCTGAAAAAACAAGAATCTATAAATGTGTACTGACAGAAATGAATGGGAGAAAAGGGAAAGATCTCTCTTACCATTTAATGCTATAATGATTTCATATGAGCAGATAATTGAAAGGACCCACAAGACTTTGGAGAGCATATTCACAAAGATCTTTATAAAGTCAAAAGATACAGAAAGAGTGTGCAGGCAAGAATCAATAGCCTGAGAGACTTCCAGGCACAGTTCCCCAGAATTATTCTTATTCACACATGATGTATTCATCTCTGGAGTATAAACCTTTATAACCTGTTTGAGGCATCTTGGTTTTAGAAGAGCTTCCCAAATGTTCCCAGTGGGATCTTTTATGCCCTTATACAGTTATACAGCCAAGCCAAGCCGTGTAACATGTTACACCATGTGTAAGTGATCAATATGCAAACTGGCTTGGTGACACCTGGAAAGTTTCAAACTTTTAATAGCACATTATAAATCATTAGTTAGCACTCTCAATCTTCTCTTAGCCAGGAATCAGTTTGAAACTTCCAGGCATACCTGGAGATAAGCACTGAGCTGTCTTAGACCAGCTGAAAATAATTTATACAGAAAACTGATATAAAGAAGGAATGATAGAGTTAAAAATAACACCACTTAGCAACTATCATAATAATTGAATCAGACAAAATCATGAGTGGGAGCTAATCTAATGGGTAAAAGTTTAATGAGGAGCAGGATATTTACATATTCTCAAAGTAGTTCCCGCCAAAGTACTTTTTTTTTTAACAAGGAGGAACTAGCAATTTTACAGTGGATGAACCTAGCTGATATCACCTTAGGCAAATCATCAAAGTTAACATCATCAGTAATGGAACAAGGTGACAGCATGTGCCCCCTTATCAGTCACTGAGAAGGACACAGCATCACTTCTATGATACTGCTGTCAAAAATGCATTATTTGAATGGAATCGTTAGCAAGTGTGAATCAAAATGAAACTGAGGGACAGCCTACAAAATGGTCTGTAATTTTTTAAATAATGTCAAGCTCATGAAATCTAAAAAAAAGGCTAATGAATTCTTATAGAATAAAGGATACTTAAAGAAACACAGCAAACTAATATAGATTGTCTGAACTGGAATCAGCACTGGGAAAAAATAGCTAATAAGTACATTAATAGAAAAATCAATGAAATTTGAATATGTACAACTGAGTTAATAAAATTACTGTATCAATGTTCTAATTAATGATTTTGATAATTGTACCATGGTTACAGATTCTTAGGAGATGTATTCTGAAACATTTAAGGGTAAAGGTATAGACTGTTAGCAGCACGATATTAAATCTCTATCTATCTATACATCTATCTACCTATCTATCTGATACATCCATGACCCATGCTCACCTACATAACTGAATTAAAACATAGTACTATGTGTGCCCTCAAGTACTGATTTTCTGGCTCAAAATTAAGCAATAGTGAAAATATTCAGAGGGTTAAATGAATGATATTTAGTATGACTTTTCAGTTTAATCACACAAGATAAAATAACAGTGCTAAGCACTGACTTTTTAAAGTCTTATGAGTTACAGTAATAATAGTTTAGGTAGCCCTGACCATTTCATTACTTAAGTAACATTAGATGATGGGAATGCAGAGAAACGACCATGGTTCTCATCTTTTAAAGAGGACTGGAACATATAGGAAATCAGATTATTCAGTTTAGCCCAACTAATTGAAAAAAATGTTCAACTGCTAACGGAATTGTTGTTGATAGTGTTGGCTAATTTTAGGGCTTTAAAAATGAAATATATTAATTACATAAAGATATATTTGCTATGAAGTATTATTGATAAATCAATCCAAATTCCTTTTAAAGTGAACTATTTAAAATCTCATTTTATGAGAGGAAAATGAGTCTTAGAGGTTTTAGAGATCACCCCACTAGCCGTAAAAATATCAGGGAACAACATTTTGTCTGGTGCCAGTACCAATGCTTTTAATCACTGTTCTATACTTTTTTATTTCCAGTAAATCCTACAGTTCATAAAATGTGAAATGTTGTGAAAATGATGCTGTGACTGTTATGGACTTGGATGTTAAGAGACCTAGCAGCTCCCACTTTCTCTCTGGGGATCCTGCTGCTATGCTGCAAATAAACACAGCTAAACTATTAAATGGAAGAGCACCAAGGTGTCAGACAGGCAAATAAAGTCTTCAAGGACCTTCCAGCGCAGCTCAGCAAAATGAGGAACACAGTCAAAAAAAAAAAAAAAAAAAAAAAAAATTATTGGGCTTCCCTGGTGGTGCAGTGGTTGAGAGTTCGCCTGCCGATGCAGGGGACACGGGTTCGTGCCCCAGTCTGGGAAGATCCCACATGCCGTGGAGCGGCTGGGCCCGTGAGCCACGGCCGCTGAGCCTGCACGTCTGGAGCCTGTGCTCCGCAACGGGAGAGGCCACAACAGCGAGAGGCCCGCGTACCGCAAAAAAAAAAAAAAAAAAAGAAATTATTGCGTTTATCTAAAAGAACTAATCTATTTTACTAATCAAATTGAATCTGTACTCCCATTTTCCAATTTTCCAAAATAGGAATATTGGTTGAATTAGGTAATATAACAGCTTAAATGATAGGTTTATGGAAATTACATGCATGTGGGGAGAGAGTGAGAGCAAGAGCGAGACTTTCAAATCACAGTGCTAGTAAATAAGAATTTAGATTAAGAAAAAATTGAAGAATGGATGATATCCCTTCTTATGCATAGATTCTAGTTAAGTCAACAATTTTTGGTCATGACATAGGTCTAAGAATAATTTTATCAAAGTCTATTTGAGATATAAGAAACAGAAGACTCTGAAAAAGATAGCATCAGAAAACTGTTTTCTGCTCACGCTTCATATATCACACTTATCTCTAGGACAGAGATCTTAAGACGATTGGCCTTTCTCATCGTTTAACAATAG